>NC_057799.1:70728827-70906264 GCF_018294505.1 Triticum aestivum | reverse complement strand
CGCAAAACTGGAAAGGGAAAACTGAGGATAAAATAAGAACATAAGTCAGCAGAACCTAAGAAAGAGGAGCTAAAATCGATCCGACAACATGATATAGCAGATATTTAAACGATCATCAAGGCAGACAACATGATATAGCAGATAGTGAAAGTAAAACACACAAGCGGGTAGAAAGGAAAGCAGCAAACCTTTGATGAGTCGGACGGAGATGCAGCAAGAGAAGAGAGCATACAACCTGCGAAATACATAGAAAACAACCGGCAGAACACAACGATGCATAGGCAAGCAATGAAAACTCGTCCAGACACACAAGCAAGAGAACGGCTTATTTACCCAAGGCAACAAGCATTTAGTGAGCGTTGTGGCCATGCTTTACATTTAACACCAAGTTTTGTTAGGCCTAGGTAAACATGCAAGTCGGTAGAGACAACACGCATGTAGACTAGGAAGAAAACCAGGCAGCTAGCAAACTTTGAGCAGCAACACAATAGGCCGTTGAACTTGCTAGATAAACGGAGACCAACCTGTCAGAGCTAGAATGGTGCAGAGACAGGTAAAAGAACAACATCCTCTGTAGGAGAGGTCCTTTTCAGTTAAAAAAAAGAACGGCAGCCACATTTTCATTGACAAGCAAAACAACAATCAATTGCACGAGCTAGAAAGCAGAAGCAGGCTACGAAAGCAGGTAAGACAGAGGACCAGACGAAGATGGAGCAACAGGCAAAACGAACTGAAAAGAAAAACAATGGTTAGCACATACATTTCATCGAACATCTTGCATGCAAGCAAACGGAGCGGAGACTAACCTCAATGGCAAAGGCGATGCGACGGTGGACGCAGTACACAATGGCAGGACAGCTAACTGTGTTGTGCACGTAGGAGACAAGAGGAAGAACACGAAATTAGCAGAGCTCAGGGAAAATAGAGGCAACGGCAAGGCCAAGAAAGCAAGAGGACAAACCTCAACCAACAGCACTCATCGAACCCATGAACGCCATTGCAACAGACGAGTACACCAGCCGTGAAGAAGAGAAACAATCCCACCGAGGAGAAAGAGGAGCACAGTTGGGGAGGAAGAGAGCCAAACTTTCAAGAGTGGAAAGAAGGGAGAGGGAAAATGAGCAGGAAAGGGAGACGATGAAGAGGGAGGAAGAAGAGGGAAGGAGGAGCTCTCTCGACCGCCGTGACGCACACCTACCTCGCACAATAAATGAACAAACCCGCCATTCGGAGGACGACACACATTCCTGTATGGCAACCTGAGCCCACTGTCATGGAGAGGGCAACAGCAGGAAACAGAAACTCATGCAGGGAGGGCACGGACCGTCACCACCTCACACACCTCACACACCTCACACGTCCATTGGTTCCAGCCGTGCATCAGCCACAGGAACCAAGAGGAGTCAGCCGCAACACGCGGGAGTCAGCTCAACAACTCTTTCCGGCCCCAAACAAAACGCACCGCGCACAACGGAAACAACCCATACCACCGACGTGTAGGACCAACAGCTAACGTAGTCCACCCATCATAGTGCGGAAAGGCAACGGCAGGTGTGTACGCGGAAGTACACCTTGTCTCTCTCCCCTATTAAAACTGCACAGGAGACTGCGGCGGGCGTGCAGCGCCAGTAAACCTCCTCTCTCTCCTGTTCAAATCCTCACACGAACAAACAAAAGAAAAGACACCGACGCATGGGACCAACAACCAATCTGGACCACCCGTCATAGTGCGCAGAGATAGTGTCGAGTGTGCATGCGTCGGTGTGCGAGGGAAGGGTGATCTCATCCGAACCAGCCCAAACACGGGACGCAATGTACACCAAAAAACACACCAGGAGATAGACGGGTAGGACCAAAGGAAAGACGGCCCCACCTGCAGTGGCTCCATCCACCAAGCCAGAGTAACGAACAGCAAACCAAGCGTCAACGTCTGCAAAGGCGAGAGAATCGCGCGACGCGCACGCGGCGCATGCGGAGAGGTCGTCCACGTACCCAAAATCATCTGAACCAGCCAATCCGTAAGAGCCAGATCCCACAGGTCATTGGCGCCTATGAATTTAGCGCGAGGTCAAAACAAACCACAAAGATCCAACGTGGACGAACATAAAATGGACCGGTTTGACCAGCATCTCACGGCTGAAATCGATGGAAATCGAGGGAGCTTCCTGAGAGTGAGTCGCCCAGCCACCTTATATGTTAAAATTGGTACTCTTCCTGACCTTTTTAGTCTGCATATGGATCATCTATGGAATGGACGTCTGACGCATGATTGCCCACAGATCATCTACCGACCAGATCATCAGGTGATATTCGTCCAGTCTATTTTTAGTACATATTAATTTTTTTTAGAACTATTCTACTCTGCGTATTCTCTGTACGCAGGGACAATAATTCATTATAAAGGTGGTGCCATGTTGTATCTATGGAGTATGCGTTAGCATCATCATGCGCCGGCGTCCCGCTTGTTGTTGAACGGGTGGGCGCAAGCCGCCGTCCGTGCAGCTGGATCTACATCAACTTGCCGGGACCATGCCCGCGATAGACTCGCCGGTCCACGCACCAGCGATTGACTCACCCGTTCGCACCGGCTTACAACGCCGTGGCCGGCTCATCTGTCTGCTCCCGCGGCCAAGTCGGCCTTGATTGATTTCAGCTTCACCATTGTGATCATCAACTCCGCAGTGAATAATTTCTGGCCTAACATATCAGGTGAAATCCATCCAGTATATTTTTATATTATATATTGCTTTCTTTAAAAAAGCAATTACTCCGGCTTGCAAAGTTATCTAATGCAGGACCCTAAACAGCCATATTGGTGCAAAATTAAAAGCCGTCGGAAAATTTCCGGCTTAAAAAGAAGGATTCCGGTTTAAAATCCGGCTCAAGGGAAAGCTGTCTCCCACAAAGCTTTGAAGCTATCAATATCCGGTTTAAGAATTTCTGGTTCAAAAAAGAATAATCTCTCGCAAGTTCGAGTTCTCAGGAAAAATTAAAGGGACCAAAGAGAGTCTGTTGCAAAAGCACAGCTCAAACATAGGTGCTCCTTGAGCACAGCTCACAATATCACTTGGGGGCTTGGTCGTATTCGAACCATAGCTACACCTCTTGATCGGCGCAAGGCCACCAGAAGAATCACTTGGGGGCTTGGTCATATTTGAACCATAGCTACGCCTCTTGATCGGCGCAAGGCCACCAGGGAAATCATTTAGGGGCCGAAGAGAGCGTTGCAAAAGCACGACTCAAACATAGGCACCCACTGAGCACAGCTCAAAATGTTGCTTGGGGGATCTTTGATTCCACAGGAACAAACAATCTACACCTTGCAATAGGCTATCAAGTCACGGCTTGGAAGCCAGGTGTATTCACCTAAAACCCCGGGTTAACCTGCCTTCATCATGTAAGTCACTCCGTCCAGGTAATCCTGGTATGACCCGTCGAACGTTTGACAGTCAATCTTATAAAGACCCTGAACTTGTCAAAGTTAAAACGGCGATTGGTTAATGTGAGGACCATATTAAAAGGCTTTGTGAAATGGTTTAACTCAGTGGCCTGGCAGCCCATAAAAAGCCTCGATTTGGGGCCTGGCAGCCCGTGAAAAGCCTCGACTACAAGTTTTCATATGCTTTTGTTTGCCAAGTTTTTTCTCTTTTGATACATTTATAATGTTTTGATAAACCGGTGTTCATTAACCCGGTTTGGCTTACAACTACAAGTTGTCAGTACATGATCAGTTATAATCCGGCGTTTATTGACCCGGTCTGGTTTCGACTACAAGTCGCCGGTATTATATATGGATAAACCGATGTTTATTATAACCCCGTACGGTTTTATCATAAACCGGCAAATATGGGAGGAGTTATTAGTACTCAAGATTTGGGTTATCACCCTTACTACAAAAAGTCGGTAAACCAACGATGTGATTCAATGTCACAGGTATGATATATTTCATATTTGATTATTCTTAAGTGCAGCCTTGGTTATAAACCCGGGTTATATGTTGGGCATTATGACCCGTCCGGCGGTAAACCGCCAGGACATTTTAAACTTGTTATATGCAAAAACAGGTTGAATAAAGCATAATTATAAATTATCCGGTGTTTGTTAACCCGGCCTGGCTTTCAACTATAAGTCGCCAGTATATATTTGGATTGCGCCATCGGAATCATGCGCTTATTATATTATGCAAATCTTTAAATAGCCAACACGGCTGGATTTTTATTATGGTTATCAGTAACCGGCATTATGATTGAGGTTTTCAAAGTCGCTTTAGCGCAATGGATATTATTTTATTGATGGATATGATTTATTCTACAATGGAAGGAATAGTCCCGAGTCGCTACAGGCTTACGACCCGGCACTTGGGGGCTACATTATTCAAATTGAGATTACATCAAATATGCAAGTCCCATGTCACTGCCAGCATACACCATGGCACTTGGGGGCTAATGCAAAGTCATTTTTTCATCACCTTATTGAAGACCCGACTCATCACATTGTAATGAGCCGGCCCTTGGGGGCTACCAATTGCTCCTGTCAACAATTCAAGGTACACATGTTTTAATCCATTATATTGAAGGGTCCACTGCTCAGTTGGTAAAGCACAAAGCTCTTAACCTTGTGGACGTGGGTTCAAGCCCCATGGTGAGGGTTACATCATATGGTATTATTTTCAATGAAGTATACATAAAGTCCCAGCTCAGTATTATCTTACTAAGTCGGCCCTTGGGGGCTACACGTTGCTGTTCAAGTCTACATGATCATATCTATAAAGTCCCTGCTCATTATTGCATAATGACCCGGCCCTTGGGGGCTACACTGGTTGAAGTTTTAAGAGCATAAGGCAATTACAAGTCCCAGGTTGCTGCAAGCATGACAACCCGGCACTTGGGGGCTACATATGTGAAATACTCAGTTCCGACTGGTGATTGAGATGAACAAACCGGATTTCTTCAAGCTTGTGACATTCATATTGAAGCAAATCTTAAGCTGTTACTACGTTACCTTCTTAAGACTTGGGGGGCTACAAGTGATAGGCATATAAGAGGCATATTTTCAAAGCTGATGTTAACAAACAGTTATGACCCGGTGCCATCAATATTCATAAACCGGCAATTTTGGGAATGATAAACCGGCAAGTTCTACATCCTTAAACCGGCTGAAGATCAGATGAGTATTTCAAGGACCAATATTTTTGTTAAAGCATTGGGAGCTGAATCAAAGGAGTCATTCTTTAGAATATATTTTCTATGAGAAACCAATGACAGCAAGTTGATTATGAAGCTAGCCTATTAAACCGGATTTTCTAGAAGAAGGAAGTGACAAGGACTTAAGGATGATCAAGGTCAGTTTAACATGGATAAATCCAAATTAAACTGGGGGCTAATGTCGGGGATATACCCCGCGGTATGACCCGGCCGGAGTTATAACCCGGCTGGGGCTTGATAACCTGACAGGAGTTAAGTCAGATGATAACCCGACAGGAGTTAAGTCAGATGATAACCCGGCAGGAGTTAAGTCAGATGATAACCCGGCAGGAGTTAAGTCAGATGATAACCCGGCAGGTGTTAAGTCAATCATAACCCGGCAGAGAATCATAACCCGACAGACAATCATAAACCGGCATACAATCATAGACCGGCAGACAATCATAAACCGGCAGACAATCATAAACCGACAGCAGTCATAACCTGGCAGACAGTGATAACTTGGTTGCTAGGGGTTATGAAGCCCGAGACGTTATGAAGCCCAAGACGTTAAGAAGCCCATGAAGAGAAGTCAGAATAGTTTTAGTCTTAATCTGAGTTGGACTCTACATGTAACCCGCCCCTTCAACATATATAAGGAGGGGCAGGGCACCCCAAGAGGGGAGAGAAAATAATCTTAAGGCTAGACATAACTGGGAGAGCCGGTTTACGGCGACTCCATGAGGATCATAATGAGACCTAGTCACAAATAGCATGTAGGGTTATTACCGGATGATGTTTCCCGGGGCCCGAAGCTGTCTAAACCCTTGTCTTGTGTTGCGTCTCTCGATTCCGCCCAACCCCTCTCAAGCTACCACATAGATGCGTTGGCCTCGCGACTAAGTCCTCACACTAAGGACATCTGCCGTGACAATTCCACGACAGATCTAGAAAGAATTGGTCCAAGAAACTTGATGATGCATTATGGGCCTATAGAACTGCATATAAAATTCCTATGGGTATGTCTCCGTATAAAATGGTTTATGGAAAAGCATGTCACTTACCTCTCGAACTAGAACATAAGGCGTATTGGGCCATTAAAGAGCTCAATTATGATTTCAAACTTGCCGGTGAGAAGAGACTATTTGACATTAGCTCACTTGATGAGTGGAGAACCAAGGCCTATGACAATGCCAAACTGTTTAAAGAAAAAGTTAAAAGATGGCATGACAAAAGGATACAAAAGCGTGAGTTTAATGTAGGTGATTATGTTTTGTTATACAACTCTCGTTTAAGGTTTTTTGCAAGAAAACTTCTCTCTAAATGGGAAGGTCCTTACGTTATCGAGGAGCACTACTGTAGGATACTACTAACACGACACTACGATCAGAGACCGTTCGAGAAACTGTGTGCGATTCAATAATCACAAACGGTGCTATATGAAAACCGTCAGAAATGATGCAAAACGTTTGCGATGGAGGATGCATCAAACACGGTTCAGATTTTAGTTGCGTGTGCGATGCAGGGCATACGGTTCAGCTCAATTAACTGTTTGTGATGAGGAGGAACGAAAGAAACAAGCAGCCAGATGAAGGTGTGTGCGATGTACAGCATACAGTTCACTCGGATGAACTGTTTGTGATTAGGCAACACAAAAGAAACGGTCAACAAGATCAAAGGTGTGTGCGATATACGGCATGCGGTTCATTCGGATGAACTGTTTGTGTTGAGACATGAGAACAGAAATGGTTTCAAATGAACAAGATGTGTGTGATACGAGGCAAACAGGTCTGTAATCAGAAACGTGTGCGAAGACCGATTAGAACACAAACGATTACTGCTAACAAGCCATGTGTGTTGTGAGCAAACGATTGCTGGTATACAATTGTGAGTGATTGATGAAAACATCACCGACGGGTTCCATTGTTTAGTCCGTGTGCGATGTGATTTTCTTTGTCCGCACACCATCTACGCTCTGTCTACAGAGTATCAACACATATACTTAAAAAGATAGCATTGCATAACCAAATTAATCATACAATTACACAAGTGACTACACACATAACATTTGCACATACCAAAGTAAGCAATTACATGCATACTAAAGTAGGATAAACGAGGATCTAATCGTCTACTTATTGTTGCGACGACGCTTGCCATTGCTCTGCTTCCGGCTGGATCCCTGGCCGTTTTGGGGAAGGAGGCACTTCCTCATGTCAACGATCCGCCGGTACATGTCGTAGCTTGTGTACGCCTCCTTGGCCGCGTACACGACGTGAGCTTTGTCGAGTTTCTCCATCCAGGACGAGTGCCAGGCACGCTTGTCCTTGTTGCACGAATCCTTCATGTCTCTGTAGTAGGGGTCGATGATGGCCTCGGCGAGGTGAACCAATGAGTCCTTCTCATGCTCCTTGCTGCCCCAGATCTTGTATTGGCCCTGGATGTCGACAAGATTCTGGCAGGCGATGCCCGAACTCTCGAGCGCCTTTACATCGTTGGTGATGTCCACCGTAGCAAACATGTAGTGGGGGCTATTGACAAACCTGGCAAAATGCTTGCAAGGCCTTGTGGCCAGGCAGTAGTGGTAGACGAGGACGTGGTGGCGCACGCACATCTGGGCGACGGCGACCTTGGGACGAGACCCGGCACGAGCCCGGGTGTACTCGAGGTTGAACCCGACCACCTTGTACTTCTCCTCGGCAAGCAGTAGCTCCATGATGTGGATGGAGTGCTCCACCCAAACCGGATCGTTGGCGTACACCACCGAGAGGTCCACGAACCTCTGTGGGTGTCCACCACGGCACGCATGGTGAACTGCTGCTCGTCGTCGGCATCCGCTCAGAGCGCCACTGAAGCCGCGCAGGATACCCTCTAAGAATTTCTCGTGGTGGGTGTGCTTCTTGCAATGGTGGGGCATGATTGAAAGGTTGAAGAGAGACAAGGGTAGGTTAAATGGCTGCTCTAATAAATGGGGTCCGGCCGGCCTGTAATCGTCATGTCTTGTCATGGTGTTCATAGCAGAGGATTCCAGAATCCAGTGCACGCTTGACAACAACGCACCGCAGGCGTGGGCTCGAAGAGGCGCCAAATGTATCATCGGTGAGCCTGTTCCCGCGCGGCTAGTTTGGCCACGCGTCGGCTAGAAGAGGGACAAATCGTGGGCGTTTATTGGCAAAAAGCTTTGTAAAAACGAAGTGTGTGGAATGACTTTGGTCATAAGTTTACCCTTGGGTGATGAGGTCAAAGTTACACAGAAGGGTGATGATGGACACTCGAGTGCGACAATTAATTCTGCGCTCTACAGTGCACACGGTGGAAGAAACCAACTGTGTGCAATAATGTCGAAGATGGCAGTCGAGTTAGCTATACAGATCGTGTGCTGTGAGATCGACAAGGTAAACTGATTCGAGAATGGTTAATAAAATCTAAGACCATTGCATATTAAGGTCAAAATAGTGCTAGCAATATACGAGTCTCATACGATGCCATTTCAACGATTGTACCACAAAAGCTCGAAATGTTACAAGGTTCAAATTCCAGAGTTATATGGCTCAAATTCGAAGATTACAAGGTTCAAACTGATATTAGAAATGAAATTCAGCTCATCAGCTGCAAACGCTCGCGCTGATGCGCTGAACATGGATATCAGAGAGGTTCAAACTAATATCACCGCTTCTAAGTCTGGCTTCGAAACCTCACAATTTTTGCAAAGGGGTCAGCCACTGAGAAGTCATGTATTGGGTTGACCCGATGACTTCCGATTACCCTGTCATCTGAAGTTCCAAAATGAAATTCAGCATTTTTGGAGCCTACTCCATTCTACCGTAGGTACCGGCGCTGATCAACAGATCATTTATTTTTGCAAAATAAATGTAGGGCAAACCTCACTTCCTTCAGCACCCTTGCTCTGAGAACAAAGAACCTGGCGAATATAATCTCCGGTAAGGTCCCTCGGTAGGAGTTCGAAGTAATTTCTGAGAGATGTAGATCTAGGCATTCGACGTGATTGTTATATTGTATCACATTATCCACCATTGGGCCTAATCTTATCTGCAAAAGAAGAAAACATGTTAGTGCCTACATGCAGTTTTGAACATTACTACAGGCCTAGCTATTTGGTTTGCAGGATCTATAAAATGCACTAACATGCCATGTTCGATCTGACATGATTAACATGGGCATTTGATTACATTCTAGAAAAATGTAGCCTTCTTCACAAGAGGTTGGAGTGGATGAAAAGTTCCCTAAGAAAACTAGTACAGATGAATCCAAAGGAGAAATGCTTATTGATTGTAACCATATGGATCAAGCAACCAATATGGGGGGGCATGTATGTACTGAAATCCTCCAAAAGAACCTTCAGAAATCGTAGTACATTGTCATTATAGACTTGGAAAAAGGTGTCACAAATTGAACTCCCTTATGGTTAATATTTAATAGGAAAGGAACATCACCTCGATATATAGCTTCTCCAGGCACGGAAAGCATCTCAGGAAACTGACAACTTGCTCCAGGTCGGACCTGATAGATTCTAGTGCCAAGACCTTCACTATGGCCAGTTTCGGGGTCAAGCTTGTCAGAATCATTTTCTGAATGACAGACGAACAAACATCTTCAAAATTAGAAGTAATGTTAATTTGTAGAAGGAGAGGTAGAAGGCGACTGTTGTACCTGAACGGGTGTGGATCCAATAACAAGTTCGGAGTATTTGTTAGACGAGTAGCCCACCACTGTCAATTTCGGCGCAGAAATGACGTTGATTCTTGTTGGACCTTCTTGATCAACTACAAGTAATCTCTCAAGTGTAGGTATGTCCTGGATGACTATACCGTGGTCCACCTTTTGTGATGTCTTCCTGCCGCACCATCAACACACATAAATAGTCCGAAGAGTCATGGAGGTGATGTGGAAGGTACTCAACCCATTGATCACCTGAAGACGAAGGTACTCGAGTGCAGTACAGGCACGGAGCAGGAGCTCCATGTCACCCTTTGAGAGGTAGACGACGACGAGCTTGAGGTGCTTCAGTCATGGTAGAATAAGAGCGGGCGCGTCATTAAGTGGCGGGAAATGGCAGTTCCTGAACTTGGCGACGCGCAGCGTGGGCGCGAGGCGGAGTGCGGATGTTGGCAGCGACCGCATATGCCGATCATCAAAAGTGAGCTCCTCGAGTCGTCAAGCTTGGCTTGGTCCTTGCCGTTGGAACGGAACTTGCCCATTCTAATGCATTTGGTTGGGCCAAGGTGACTGCCGAGGATCTTGGAGAACGCATCCAAGCTTTTGCGATAGCCATGGCAGAGCTCGTGGGTGTCGATGAGGTCGAGAGGGCTGGACTTCCATAGGGGGCGCCACCGCCGGGAAAGGAGGGTTGTCCGCGCCCCATATTTGATTGGGAGGAGGGAGATGATGACTCTCAACATATCATCTGGGAGGCTGCTGATTAAGTCTAGGCCTGCTGGAGTCGCTTTCCGTTCTAGCGCGCCCCGCGTCCGCTTGTTGGCAGCCCCGTTCTCCACATCCGGAGTCTCCTTGTCAGCGGCACTTTCTGATAGAAACGGGAGTGCGGGGAATATTTAGTTAAAACAGGGCAATAGAAAAGTGTATTGGTAACTAGAAGTTATTAGGTAGGAATATAGTAAGATAAGGGAATAACAATTGGTTGCTTAAATACTACATAATTCATTTGACATTGTTGGGTAAGTCAACATATGCAGATAGTTGAAAAGAAAACTTACTTCGAACAAAGTCTGGACGGATGATTTTGTCGGGGAAGTTAGCATATATCTCATGACCAGGCCCTTTTATGTGGAGTGCAATTTTAGTGCCAGCTTTCAGTACATAAAACTTTGCAATTTCATTCCAAAAGCCAGTGCCAAAATAGGAGTCACCACGTTCATCAAGTCTTACAGGAGCAATGGTTGTAAATCCATGGTTTGTGTGCAGTATGACATTCGTGGAGCCTTGATGTATGTAAAGGGAAAACTTGTGCACTACATAATGTGTTGCATAGCGAGGGATGTCCTGCAGAAAATTGTAAGATTGTTAAAGAAAATATGGTAACATGCAAATATGGGCCCAAATTGAAAGAACTATATAGCAGTGAATCGAAGGGCAAAAGTCTATAATTAAACAGATAGGGTAAACATGATGTCATGGAAATATGAGAGTAATCGAAAGAACAATACATCATTAATTTGCCTAACGTAGAAAGAAGAGGGGAAAAAAATCCCCTTTGACGTATATGGTGCATGTGGCACCTTTTATCCAAATGTAGCAATATTTATAATATGTTCAGGAAAGTAGGCCATGCCAACCGATTTAGGGTGAGATTGAACATACCTCGCGCGTCCTCAAGTTATCTGGTACGATGAGATGGAATCTCTTGCGGCGGTCTCCAAGTCCTGAAGTGTCGGCGCACTGTACATTCTATGAATGAAAGAAACCCCTCAAATCAGCTTGAATAAAAATGAATTCACGGCGATTTCCGCCGGGTGATTAAAGGAGGCAGATGAACTCGGATAAGAGATGAGATAATATCTCGTTAAATTACTTACCTTGTCGTCCATGAGAAAGAACCCTCAGTACGACAGATTCCCCAACCGAGCGGAGCTGCGTCGACCGCGAGCAGCGTCGAGAAAGTCGATGGCGATAGGCGGCGGCAAGCAGAAGTGGTGAAATGCGGTGGGCTTTGCCGGCAGCCTGGCAGCAGTGGCAAGCGTCGAGCTAAGTGTTTACCGCCGCGATAGGCGGTCCCATGGCATAGACGCGGAGGAGCTTGTGCAAGTGTGAATGGGGAACGTACCGAAGGGGCCGAGGGGGTGGCGGGCAGGGTGAGGGTTTTTGTGACGTGGGGATGGTGAGGGTTTTCTTTATTCTTTTTTGAATTGGGTGGTGAGGGTTTTCTGTCCCACAATGAATTTTGGGGGCGACGGTTTGCTAGAGCGAACCGTGTGTGATTGACGCAGCAGGCAAAATGATAGTCATTGCACACGGTTCCAATTTTGGGAACCGAGTGTGATTGACGTACTACCTCCGTCCTGGTTTATTGGTCCCCCGTTGTAATTTTTACCAAAATTTGGCAAAATATTTAACATACTCAGACATAGATAATAAGCGTACACGTACATAAGCATAGTTCAACTATAAGTACATAGTTCAACCGTCATTAAGCATACTCAAGCGTACATAGTTCGATCCATCCCACATCTCATCTCACATGCGGCCGGCACGATCCTGAAGCTTCTCCAGGTACTCGGCGTACGCGTCGTGCGCCACCCTGCAAGAATACTTCTGCTTGAAGGAGCCAACAACCCGTCCTCTTGCATGCGCCAGAACACTTAGATACGTGTCATGAATCTTGTGGTTGCAAAATGAGCATCCATAGCCGTCGTTCCAGGTCCTAATACGCCTGTTATGCATTCCCGCATAAAAGCTCCCTCAGGATTCGCCTCTTGTACCTCCTCTGGGCATCTTCATCCTCGCTGTCCACATCGTCAGACATTACCTATACATATAGTAAAACAAATTTGGCATCAAATCACTGATTACATGCCGTGAAGTAGGATTAGGAATTTATGGCTATTTATTTATACATATTCAGAGATTATGTTTCGATTTTTAAGCATAGTCGTCTATGTACATACCAATCTTGAAGAAAATAGTGGCACAAACATATGTAGGTCATTCAAAATCAATTGTCAAGTCCTGGCTAGGAATTATTAGCACGAACACTAACCCTAGTCGGATTACTAGAAGAAATCATTTGCACAGATCAAACAACTAATCACTTATCACCTGTACCATTCAAACAATCAATACACTACACGGATCTAACGAAACTTACTCAGATTTCATGGATTGGGAGAACATAACCACAGGATTTCTATTCCAAAAAGGGGGAGGCAGGAGTAACCAGAGAAACCATATGATCTATTTGACACATAAATGGGTATAGATGACTAACCAGCTATCCGTCGTCGCCGGAGTCGTCGCCGGAGTGGTTGTCGGAGTCGTCGCCAGAGTGGTCGCCGGAGTGGTCGTCGGAGTCGGTGTGGAACTCCGCCTCCGGCTATGTAAGCTCGACGCCGTCGACGACGTCAGGGTGTAGCGATAACTCGCTGGCGGTAATGGCAACTTCTGTCTCCATCTCCACGCCGTGCTCCGGTGCTTTAGCAGCCTCGGCGTCGCCACTCCCTCTGGTGGGGCGCTTCGGCGGCATCCTCATACACTGATGACTTTGAGGACTGAGAGCGGCGTCGAGGATGCAAGCGAAGAGAGAGGATTGTGTGTGCATAGCGAGGATGGGGGGTGCGGCCGCACCATTAATATGGAGTAGTGGGAGTTGTGGGAGAGAGGCTGGCAGCGGTCAAACCGATGGCTCGCCTCCCGGTGAGCCTACGCACCGGACTGCTGGCATGCCTACCAAAGTTTCACACAACTACTCGCATGCCTCCTGATGACACTGCGCAGCGAGCACGCCTCCGTCAATTCACACACCTACACGCACGCCTCCCCGTCTGCCTGTGTGGCGGACTACTCGCATGCGTCCCGTCAACATAGAGAGGTGGAGATATTATCATATTGGAAACATAGAGAGGTGGAGATATAGTAAAGACCAATGCATAGTATAAGTTTCTTGCAATTTTATCATATTGGAAACATAGAGAGGTGGAGATATAGTTCCTCTCTCATAATAATTGCAAGTAGGAGCAGCAACCACATGCATATTATATCTATCAAAATCATCATGTCTAGTAGTAAAATGCAACCCATCAATATAATCCTTAATAAGCACAAACTTCTCTGATATAGTGTAGTTTGGAGAATTCAAAAAGATAATAGGACTATCATGCGTGGGTGAAATAGCAACAATTTCATGTTTAACATAAGGAACTATAGCAAGTTCATCTCCATAGGCATAATTCATATTGGCATCTTGGCCACAAGCATCATCAAAAAGGGATATTTCAAGAGAATCAACAGGATCATAGCAATCATCCTTCGGTAAGCACGAAGGGGAATTAAACAATGTATGAGTTGAAGAGTTACTCTCATTAGAAGGTGGGCACGGGTAGCTAATCCGCTCTTCCTCCTTTTGTTCTTTGCTCTCCTCATCATTTTTTTCATCCAATGAGCTCACAGTTTCATCAATTTCTTCTTCCATAGACTCCTACAAAATATTAGTCTCTTCTTGGACAGCGGAGACTTTCTCAATATATGGTTTAACATAGGCATTAGAAGCATAATTATCATAACAATATTCAAGTATGGCAAAATTTTCAGATTTGTAAAGAGTGGCATCATACTTTTCAATCAAAGAAGCAATTTCATAAGCACCCTTAAAAGCAACAAATTCTTCAATTTGTTGAACATCATAGTAATTATAAACATCCTTATCATACGAAGATACGATTCCATTATCACTAAACTCACATTGGTAGGGAAGGTGTTTCTTAGGGTTTTCAGAACAACAAGTAAAATCATATATTTCACATAAATTCCAAGCATTGCATTGCAAACGATGAATTTGATCCAGTAAAAGTTTCCCTTTTTCAGATATACGGTGTCGCACATAACAAGCATGCTCATCTAAAGATTTGCCCTCAACTAAGGTAGTTGGGGTTTCAACACGAGCACATAGGGATCGAAGATGATCCAACTAAAAAGCTTTAGAAGTGTGATAGATTTTGAGTGGTTCTTCAACCATTGGTGTAGTAGGTACAACTAATTTTTTTGGTATTTTGCATCTCCTACCCATAACTAAAGATAGAAAACAACTAAGAACAGCAAATAAAAATTACTTAGTGATAAAGCAAACAAGCACACACGAGAATATTCACCCCACGCTATGACTCGCCGGCAACGGCGCCAGAAAAAGGTCTTGATGACCCACAAGTTTAGGGGATAATTGTAGCCTCCTTCGATAAGTAAGAGTGTCGAACCCAACGAGGAGCTAAAGGTAGAACAAATATTCTCTCAAGTCCTATCTGCCACTGATACGACTCTACACACGCTTATTGTTCGCCTTACCTAGAACAAGTATGAAACTAGAAGTACTTTGTAGGTGTTGTTGGATAGGTTTGCAATATAGTAAAGAACGCGTAAATAAAAAGTAGGGGCTGTTTATATAAAGACACAATAAAGTAAATATAGCGAGTGTGGAAAAGTGGTGGTAGGAGTTGTGAAATTGTCCCTAAGCAATTGACTACGTTACTAGACCGATAGCAAGTTTTATGTGGGAGAGGCCACTGCTAGCATGTCATCCCTGACTTGGAATTCTATGCACTTATGATTGGAACTATTAGCAAGCATCCGCAACTACTAATGTTCATTAAGGTAAAACCCAACCATAGCATTAAGATATATTGGTCACCCTTCGATCCCGTATGCATCAATTTCTATGCTAGGTTGAAGCTTCTGTCACTCTTGCCCTCCAATACATAGTCCTATCAACATACAACTAACCCTATGGTGTGATCCACGCGCGCGCTCATATGATGGGCACCAAAGGACAGCAACATAACCACAAGCAAATTAAATCAATCATAGCAATTCATCAACCACCAATATGACAACGAAAATCTACTCAGACATCATAGGATGGCAACACGTCATTGGATAATAATATGAAGCATAAAGCACCATGTTCAAGTAGAGGGTACAGCGGGTTGCGGGAGAGTGGACCGCTGTAGATAGAGGGGGAAGGTGATGGAGATGTTGGTGAAGATGGCGGAGGTGTTGGTGAAGATGGCGGTGATGATGATGGCCCCCGGCGGTGTTCCGGCGCCACCGGAAGCAAGGGGGAGAGAGCCCCCCTTCTTCTTCTTCTTCTTCCTTGACCTCCTCCCTAGATGGGAGAAGGGTTTCCCCTCTGGTCCTTGGCTCCCATGGCCTGGGAGGGGCGAGAGCCCTCCGAGATTGGATCTATCTCTCTGTTTCTCTCTGTTTCTGCGTTCTGGGATTCTGCCCTGGCACCATTTCTTTTATATCCAGAGATCCGTAACTTTGATTGGATTGAAACCTTCGCCCAAATATTTTTCCAAAAATTAGCTTTCTTGCGGCCAAAGTAGAGCATCAACCGCCTTAAGAGGGGCCCACGAGGGTGGGGGGCGCGCCCACTTAAAGTGGTGGCGTGGGCCACCCTCGTGGCCACCTCGGGCACCGTCTCGTGTTGATTCTTCCTCCCAAAAATCACAAATATTCCAAAATAATTCTCCATCCGTTTTTATCCCATTTGGACTCCGTTTGATATTGGGTTTCTGCGAAACATAAAACATGCAACAAACAAGAACTAGCACTGGGCACTGGATCAATATGTTAGTCCCAAAAAATAGTATAAAAAGTTGCCAAAAGTATATGAAAGTTGAATAATATTGGCAAGGAACAATAAAAAATTATAGATACGACGGAGACGTATCAGTAGGCGAGGGTCAATCTGGATAGTCATGACGAGCAAAGCTTGCTTGCGCTTTTCAAGGAAGCATTTTAGCAGTATCGGTGTTACCTGAGGAAATCACACTATGATGGCAAGTCTATAAACGAAGTTCCGGTGAAGACTCCTGTGCTAAATTTAGAAGACATTGAATGGAAAAACCTTGTTATGCACTGGTCTCGTTCCCAGGATGAGGTACTGTCTATGGTATCACATGACAATTTGAACTTCTACTTTTTCGCATGTGCCTTACGGACTTTTTTTGCAGGAAATCAGCTGGAAGAAGAATTCCAGTTTGAAAAGAACGACATGATATCGCAAATATGCTGCCCGCTACTTTGTTCTGGTTAGTACCTGTTGTCCTGTATCACTGTACTTGCATTCATACCTGGTTCATTATGTGACAGTAGTATGCATGATAGCTTGCTTATCAATTGTTCGCTCCAAATTATCTGATCTGTATGAATGGTTACATTAGTGTAGAATATATCCAATGCCAATGAAATTTTTTAGCTCTGTATTGTTCTTGTAAGTACCTGCTGTCCTTTATCAGTTTACTTATATTGACAGGTAGTTGTTCATGTACCATCACTCTGCAGCTTATTTTCCTTTGCCCTCCATTTTCTACGCATCAGATCTATATTTACTCTTACCATAAGGTTGGATAACACCGATGGTCCTGAAGAAGTTTAGCTCTGCATTGCTCTTGGCTGTACCTTTTGCCTGTATTGCTGTACTTACATTTATAGCTACATGGTCATGTAGCATCACTCTTCATCTTATCTTAAATATTCTCCATTTTTTCTTATATTATCACATCTATATTTACTCTTAACAAAATGTATAATAAAGGCAATGCTTATGAAGAATATTCTGTGGTAAACTTCTTGAATTGCCCCCCATCAGCATGGACAAGGGCTTTATAGAGCCTGTCTTCACCAATAATCTAAGTTTGTCCTTCTCAAGCCTTCAAACTTTGTTGTGTATATTTGGTTAGGCATGACTGCAACAACTGTTTATTTTTGGTGTTTGCATAAAATTGCATGTTTAAAGTTTATTATGTAGTTCACAAACAAAAGTTTGTCCTTCTCAATTTTATTTTTCAGTTGTACAACCAAGTTCCTTCTTCATACCATGTAAATTAAAATATACAGAGCAAGTGATCTTCTTTTGCACTGCATGTATGCTTCTGTTCTTGATCCGTAATCCAGTGGTGTGGTGAACCTACCCACTACAGCACAATGTCATATTCTGCAATGTCTTAACTATGAACAATGTGATATCATTCTACTATTACTTAAATCATCTCTTTGTTTGCCAATCTGAAATGGGATAAATTTACAGCACACCAACCATTGATACTTATGAGTTCTTGATCTGTAATCCAGTGGTGTCGTGAAGCTGCCAACTCCTTCACAATGTCATTTCCTGCCATGTCTTAACCTGAACAATACCATATTGTGTTAATGCTATTTTAAACTGTGTCACTTTATTCGTCAATAAGAAATGTGATGAATTGTCAGCACTGATACTTATATGTGCAAAACCTGTCATCTGTCTACTTGTTTATCTTTCAGAGTGAGGAGGATATAAGTGTCAAACAAGCGCCGTCTCATCAGCTTGCTCAGCTGCTTGCGCCGCAGCTCCTGAGCGGGGCTAACCTTTCTTGAACTCTATTGAAGTGTTGTCGGTTTTGTATGTTATTTTGTCGGCGTGTTTATTTGCACTGGTGGCGATCTTTGATGCCCAGTGTATGTAATCTGCTTCTGCTTTATTATCATAGTGGCAAACTTTGATGCCCAGTGGATGTAATATGCTGTAATTGTATAGTCTAGCTTTTTTCTTATTCACGATGCTGCAGTTATTTTACTGTATATATATATATATATCATGTCTTCGCAGTAAACCGGCCAAACCGTAAAATTACGGTACATAATCGGGCCGTCATGTTAATCACTACATAATCGGTCCGTTAACAGGCCTAAATGTAAACTGGCCCACTAGTAGATTTGGGCCTCTAATAGGCCGAGTAAACCGCCGGCCCTATTTTCGCAAGAAAACTCAATGGGATTTTAGGAGGTTGAAAAGTGGGTCGGGCCTGAAACGTGCCAAACAGCTCACGGGCCGGCAGCGGGCTGAAATAGACCCCGGCCCATGATTGTGCCAATCACATAACGGGCCGTTAACAGGCCTAAATTGTCCCGGTCCTTGTTTGGCCCAATCAGATTATCGGCTGTGAGCAGGCCGGATGCAAACCGGGCCGTAGTTAGGCCCAACTATATGACGGGCTTTTAACAGGCCGAAATAAATATAGGGCCGAAAGGTTAAACATGCCTTTACTATGCCGCAACTAATATTAGGCCGAATTACTAAATGGGCCTTTAGCAAGTGGGCCCAAAACAATACAGTCCAATTGACGGGCCGAATCTGATATGGGCCATAATTTAGCCCAAAGCCTCTTAAAGGGCCGGATCTGATCTGGGCCGTAATTTGGCCCAGAACGTGGTAGGCTTTTAACGAGCCGGATCTCATATGGGCCTTTATTGGGCCTGGAACGTGGCAGGCTATTTATGGACCGGATCAAATATGGGCCGGCATTTGGCCCAAAACATGGCAGCCTGCTAACGGGCTGGCCCATTTGTGTCCTCAAAATCTTGTGGGCCTTTAGCTGGGCCGGCCCATTATGGTCTGCAAAATCTTGTGGGCCTTTAGCTGGGCCGGCCCGTTATGGCCCGCTAAATCTTGTGGGCCTTTAGTTGGGCCGGCCCATTTAATCTTTATGGGCCACTTTTGGGCCGGTCCACGTGTCAATTTGTCATAGGCACATCTCGCCCGTTGGATGAGTGACACCTGTGCCAACGCGGAGCTGACACGTGGTTCCGTCAGCCAATGAGAATTTTACACGTGGAAAATTGGCATTGGTCGTGGCTGTTAGCGGGTTATCGGATCCAAAACCGGACCCGATAGCTTAACAGCGTCCCGTTACGGTGGATGCCACGTGTCAGTCACCCTTGACGAAAGCACTTCTATGACGCACGATTTATCGTCATGGAAGTGGACACTTCCATGATGATATTTTTGGTAATGTCATGGAACACTTATACGACAGCACAGGTATGACTATCTTGATTCTGTCATAAAATCGTCATGGATGTACATGCATGACAGAAAACGTGACCTACTGTGACAAACACGTATCATCACGGAAGTGTATTTTTTTTGTAGTGTCTGCTCCATCTTTGCAAGCTCTCTCTACACGTTTCATTCACACATTGGGATGTGTTCAAAATGTTGCTTTTATAATTGATGATGTAGAGTTATGGTTGGTTTTGTTGCATCTACAAAGTAATAACTATGAAATGCATTTAGATTCTCATTTGATTGGGATTATGTGAGTTTGAGCATATTGTGAAGTACTATAGACCTCGTATACATCTTGGAATTCAACAATGATTGTAACTATTGAATTATATAGACCATTACATTCGAAGTCAGTAGCCTAATATATTTATTTCACAATTACAACAAATGATTAATTCACTACAAACTAAGAAAACAAATGTGTACTCCTTCCGTTTTTATTTAAGTCCGCGTATTAGCATTGGTCAAAGTCAAGTTTTGTAAACTCTCAGAAAGTTTATAACAAAAAATTAACATATGCAATAACAAATAAATACCATTAGATTCATTATTGAGTGCACTTTCACATCATACATATTTGTTATGGTAAATGTTTATATTTTCTTTAAACTTGGTCAAACTTTAGGAAGTTTGACATCGGTAATGTCATGGAACACTTCTACGACAGCACAGGTATGACTATCTTGATTCTCTCATAAATTTGTCATGGATGTACATGCATGAAAGAAAACGTGACCTACTGTGACAAACACGTATCATCACGGAAGTGTATTTTTTTGTAGTGAGCCCCTGCACACAGATAACAAATCCTTGCAACCCGACGTGTTAAAGGGGTTGTCAATCCCTTCCGGGGTATGGCGCATCAAGATAGGCAAACAGACGTGAGATAAATTGTAGTAGATTGACAGATCGAACTCTAAAAAAATAGAAATAAAACGCAGCAAGGTATTTTAGTATATTTGGTTTAATAGATCTGAAAATAAATGCAAAGGAAATGTAGATCGCAAAGGAAAATATATGAGAAAGAGACCCGGGGGCCATAGGTTTCACTAGTGGCTTCTCTGGAGAAAAATAGCAAACGGTGGGTGAACAAATTACTGTTGGGCAATTGATAGAACTTCAAATAATTATGACGATATCCAGGCAATGATCATTATATAGGCATCACGTCCAAGATTAGTAGACCGACTCCTGCCTGCATCTACTACTATTACTCCACACATCGACCGCTATCCAGCATGCATCTAGTGTATTAAGTTCATGGAGAAATGGAGTAATGCAATAAGAACGATGACATGATGTAGACAAGATCTATCTATGTAGATATAGACCCCATCGTTTTATCCTTAGTAGCAACGATACATACATGTCGGTTCCCCTTCTGTCACTGGGATCAAGCACCATAAGATCGAACCCACTAGAAAGCACCTCTTCCCATTGCAAGATAAATAGATCAAGTTGGCCAAACAAAACCCAAATATTAGAGAAGAAATACGAGGCTATAAGAAATCATGCATATAAGAGATCAAAGAAACTCAAATAACTTTCATGGATATAAAAGTATAGATCTGATCATAAACTCAAAGTTCATCGATCCCAACAAACACACCGCAAAAGAGTTACATCATATGGATCTCCAAGAGACCATTGTATTGAGAATTCAGCGAGAGAGAGGAATCCATCTAGCTACTAGCTACGGACTCGAAGGTCTACAAAGAACTACTCACGCATCATCGGAGAGGCACCAATGGAGGTGGTGAACCCCATCCGAGATGGTGTCTAGAATGGATCTGGTGGTTCTAGACTCTGCGGCAGCTGGATGAATATTTTCTCGACTCCCCTAGGGTTTTGGGAATATTGGGGTATTTATAGAGAAAAGAGGCAGTCCGGGGGGCACCCGAGGTGGGCACAACCCACCAGGGCGCGCCTGGGCCTCCTGGCGCGCCCTGGTGGGCTGTGCCCTCCTCGAGACACCCCAGGCGCAGCCAGGGCCAATTATGTTCCTTTTGGTCCAAAAAAATCTCCGTGGAGTTTCATTGCATTTGGACTCTATTTGATATTGATTTCCTGCGATGTATAAAACATTCAGAAAACAGCAACTGGCACTTGGCACTATGTCAATAGGTTAGTACCAAAAATGATATAAAATGACTATAAAATGATTATAAAACATCCAAGATTGATAATATAATAGCATGGAACAATAAAAAATAATAGATATGTTGGAGACATATCAGGGATCAAGCCATAACAAAACTCACTCGATTACATGATGAATCTCATCCAACTCCTCATCGACCAGCGAGCCTATGAAGGAATTGCTCACTCCCGGTGGGGAGCATCATGGAATTGGCGACGGAGAAGGGTTGGTGATGACGAAGAACGAATACTCCCCTCTCCGGAGCCCCAAACGGACTCCAGATCTGGCCTCCCAATGAAGAACAGGAGGTGACGACGGCTCCGTCTCGTGGATCGTGATAATTCTTTCTCCCTGATTTTTTTCTGGAAAATAGGATTTTATAGCGTCGGTTTCAGGATCTGCGGGGCCACCAGGTGGGGACAACCCACCTGGGCGCGCCAGGAGGGGGGCGTGCCCTAGTGGGTTGTTCCCACCCAGGTGCCCCCCTCTGGTGGGTCTTGGCTCCAGAAATTCTCTTTATTGATATAAAAATTCCTCGCAAAGTTTCGTTCCATTCCGAGAACTTCTATTTCTGCACAAAAAACAACACCATGGTAGTTCTGCTGAAAACAATGTCAGTCCGGGGTTAGTTTCATTCAAATCATGCAAATTAGAGTCCAAAACAAGAGGAAAGGCGTTAGGAAAAGTAGATACGTTGGAGACGTATCAAACCCCTCCATGAATCATTGGCCAAATGAGAGACCACTACGTGGCGGTCAACAGTTGGTCAAACTAGGCCTGCACGCTCCGCATACGCACTACAGTGACCGTATTTTCACGTCCCATTGTATTCAGTGACCGTAACGAGCGTATTTCAAAGTTGGGTGACCGTATCGTGCTTTCGACGCAATTACAGTAACCGTCACTACAAAAAATACACTTCCGTAATGATACGTGTTTGTCACAGTAGGTCATGTTTTCTATCATGCATGTACATCCACGACGATTTTATGACAGAATCAAGATAGTTATACCTGTGCTGTCGTAGAAGTGTTTCATGACATTACCAAAATTATCATCAGGGACGTGTCCACTTCCATGACGATAAATGGCGCGTCATGGAAGTGTTTTTGTCATGGGTAACAGACATGTGGCATCCACCGTAACAGGTCGCCATTAAGCTATCGGGTCCTGTTTTGGATCCGATAACCCGTTAACAGCCCGGACCAACGGGGATTTTCCACGTGTAAAATTCTCATTGGCCAGAGGAAACCCGTGTTGGCTCACCGATGGGACAGATGTCATCCACTCATTGGAGAGGAGGCGCTTATGATACGTCGACACGTGGCACGGCCCAACAGAGGCCCATTCCGGTGAAAAGGCCAGCCCATTTGACTTGGTCAAAAGGTAACGGGCCGGCCCATGGAAAGCCTGTTAATGGCATGTTCGTATATAACCCATTTACGGCCCGCTAACTCCTGGCCCGTTATGGCCTATCGGAATTAAGCCCAGTAACTTCATCTGGGCCGTCCAATATGATTACTGCCCGTTGTAACTTCCGGCCCATGTAGGACCCATGATGTCTTTCGGCCCATATGAGGCCCTTTGTAACTCTGGGCCCATTAAAGGCCCGAGATGAAACTGGCCCATAATGAACAATGTATTGCTTTATACCCATTAACGGCCCATTATTCCGTCGGCCGTTTCCAGCCCGTGTTAACTTTCGGCCTTCTAAGGGCCCATTTATTCTTGGGCTCATTTCTAGAATTCGGTTAGTTATGGTCCGTTACTGGCCTGTTCCGTTTGTGGGCCAAATTCAGCCCGTGGTTACATTCGACCCGTTTGTGGCCCGTTAACCCATTGGGTTGTTTTCATAGTGTTATCAAATACGGCCTATTAACGACCCGTTATGGTCCATGAATAGTACGGCCCATGTTTGGCGAAATGATTATACGCCCCGTAGAAGGCCCGTGGATCCTACGGCCCATAGAAGACCAATGGATCCTACGACCCGTAGAAGGCCCATGGATCATACGGCCCATAGAAAGTCCATGGATCCTACGGCCCGCAGAAGGCCCATGGATCCTACGGCCTGTAGGAGGCCCATGGTTACAACAGTCCATGTGTTGCCATGATTATTGTGGCCTGGTTACCAAAATAGGTTATTGTGGTCACTAGAAAAACACGGAAAAAGAACTGCAGTGACTACAAGCAAACAACTAAACAAGACAATTGGAAATAAATAAGCAAGCAACTACCGCTAGCCTATTACAGCTATTACACATATTACATCCACTGGGCATCAAAGTTCGCCAACAGTGCAAATACAGGGAATAAAGCAGCATATTACATACACTGGCCCTCAAAATTGGCCACCAGTGCAAATAAACGCGGCAACAAATCAAGTCCATAACTGAAACAACTTCAGAAGAGCTCAAGAAACGTTATCCTGGGTATCCACCATGCTGGCAATAAGCTTACCAAGCTTATTAGCTTTGTCCTGTTTGGAGCTAAAATCCTCCAACGCTTGTGATATCCCCAAGTGCAAGGAATCATCGTAGCACTTTCCAAAGGTGGAAGTGATAAGTATGGAGTGTTGAACCCACAAGGAGCTAAAGGTAAGATCAATATTCTCTCAAGCCCTATCTGCCACCGATACGACTCTACGTGCACCAAACGTTTACTTCCAACTAGAAACTAGAAATGAAACTACGTTGTGGGTATGAAGAGGATAACTTTGCATGATATCGGAGAGCTAAAATATAAAAGTAGGTGCTGTTATCATAAAGTTAGAATATATTACTAAATAATATAAATAGCGAGTGTGGAATAATGGTGGATCGGTGTGCGGAATTGTCCTAAGCAATTGTTAACAAGACCAATAGTCGTCATTGCAATTTCATATGAGGGAGAGGCATAAGCTAACATACTTTCTCTACTTGGATCATATGCACTTATGATTGGAACTCTAGCAAGCATCCGCTACTACTAAAGATAATTAAGGTAAAACCCAACCATAGCATTAAAGCATCAAGTCCTCTTTATTCCCATACGCAACAATCCCTCTTACTCGGGTTTGTGCTTCTGTTCACTCACCAACCCACTATAAGCGAATCATGAACGTATTGCAACACCCTACAGCGGGAATCCCTCACGCTTGCGCGACACGGAAGGCACCATAGGACAGCACCAAAATAAAACATACAACTCGTACCAATCTATATCATCAATCAACCCAAAGACAAAAGATATCTACTCAAAACATCATAGGATGGCAACACATCATTGAATCATAATATGTGGCATAAAGCACCATGTTCAAGTAGGGATTACAGCGGGTTGCGGGAGAGTGGACCGCGTAAAAGAGATGAGGATGGTGATGATGATGGTGATATTGATGAAGACGATCACCGCGGCGATGAATCCCCTCCCGATGGCACTCCGGCGCCACCGAGAGAGAGGAGGAGAGGTTCTCCCCCTTGTGCTTCCTCCTCCATGGCTTTCCCCCTCTGGTCCTTGGCCTTCATGGCGATGATGGCCCCTCCGAGATCCTCCTCCATGGCCTCCGTTGATGATGGCCCCCTCCGGCAGGGTGCCGGAGAGGGCCTAGATTGTTTTCTCGTGGCTACAGAGGCTTGCGGCGGCGGAACTTCCGATCTAGGTTTCTTTCTGGAAGTTTGGGTATATATGAGAGGTGTTGGCGTTGATTTCATGTCAGGGGGGTTTCCGGGCTGTCCACGAGGCAGGGGGCGCGCCCCAGGGGGGTGGGCGCGCCCCCCACCCTCATGGGCAGCCTGGGACTCTTCTGGCCTGCTTTTGGTACTCCGTGGGCTTCTTCTGGTCCAAAAATGATCTCCGTCAAGTGGCACGTCAATTGGACTCCGTTTAGTTTTCCTTTTCCGCGATACTCTAAAACAAGGAGAAAACAGAAACTGGCACTGGGCTCTAGGTTAATAGGTTAGTCCCAAAAATCATATAAAATATCATATAAATGCATATAAAACATCCTAGAAGGATAGTATAATAGCATCAATACTTCATAATTATAGATACGTTGGAGACGTATCAGCATCCCCAAGCTTAATTCCTGCTCGTCCTCGAGTAGGTAAATGATAAAAGAAATAATTTATGAAGTGTGAATGCTAGCAAGTGCATAAGTTTGATCAATGATAGTACCAAACATTTTTTCTAGCATCATTATATGTCATAACAATAGCTCATCTCATAAAACATCTCATGATCAAGTAACAATCTATTCACAATGTCAAGTATGGTTCAGAAACTTCATTGAGAACTAACAAACTATAATCTCAGTCACTGAAGCAATTGCAATTTATCATAACATCAGAAAGAGTCACCAATAGAGCTTTCAGCAAGTTCACATACTCAACTATCTTGTAGTCTTCTATAATTGCTAGCACTCACGAAATACTTGTGGTTATGGAGTTTCAGCCGGACACTGAGAAAGATAGGGGCTTATTGTATTGCCTCCCAACGTATTCACCTTTAGGTGATGTCAACAATAATAGCCTATGCTAACTTACATCCAATTGGATATATATATCATGATCTTTCAAACACGAAGAGCTTGCCAAAGGATAAAATGAAAAAGGGAAAGGTGAAGATCACCTTGACTCAAGCATAAAGTAAAACATAAAGTAAAAGATAGGCCCTTCGCAGAGGGAAGCAGAGGTTGTCATGCGCTTTTAGGGTTGGATGCACAAAATCTTAATGCGAAAGAACGTCACTTTATATTGCCCCTTGTGATATGAACCTTTATTATGCAGTCCGTCGCTTTTATTTCTTCCACATCACAAGATCGTATAAAGCTTATTTCCTCCACACCAATCAATCATACATAGAGCAATTTTTATTGCTTGCACCGATGACAACTTACTTGAAGGATTTTACTCAATCCATAGGTAGATATGGTGGACTCTCATGGCAAAACTGGTTTAAGGGTTTTGGGAAGCACAAGTAGTATCTCTACTTGGTGCAAAGAATTTGGCTAGCATGAGGGGGAAAGGCAAGCTCAACATGTTCGGAAGGTCAATGACAATATACTTTAACTGAGATGTGAGAAAACATAAACCATTACGTTGTCTTCCTTGTCCAACGTCAACTCTTTAGCATGTCATACTTAATGAGTGCTCCCAATCATAAAAGGTGTCCAAGATAATATATTTATATGTGAACCTCTCTTTCCTTATTACTTCCTATTAATTGCAACGATGACCAAAACTATGTTTGTCAACTCTCAACAACTTTTATGACTCATACTCTTTATATGTGAAGTCATTACTATCCATGTTATAAGCATATGAAACATATATAAATTCAGATTTATGACATTCAATTCATTCAACCATTTACTCATAGGACAGACATGAAGCATGTGAGCAAATGACAAACTACTCCAAAAGATATGAGTGAAGAACACTGAGTAGTAAAATTATTAACTAGCCATGGGAGGATTCTTTTTCATTCAATATTTCAGATCCAATGATTTTATTCAAACAACAAGCAAAACAAAATAAAATGACATTGCAAGGATAGCACAACTCATGTGAAGAAGCAAAAACTTAGGTTCAACCGATACTAACCGATAGTTGTTGAAGAGAAAAGGTGGGATGCCTACCGGGACATCCCCAAGCTTAGATGCTTGAGACTTCTTGAAATAATATCTTGGGGTGCCTTGGGCATCCCCAAGCTTGAGCTTCTATGTCTCCTTAGTTCCTTTTATATGTCGGTTTCCTAAATCTCAAAAGCTTCATACACACCAAACTCAACAAGAACTCATGAGATAGGTTAGTATAAACCAATGCAAAACCTTATCATTTTCTACTGTAAAAAATTACTAAAATTATTATTCAACATTGCATACTAAATGCCTCTGCATATTTAACACTCCTATCCTCAAATAGAATCATTAAACAAGCAAACATATGCAAACAATGCAACCATAACAGCAATCTGCCAAAACAGTATAGTCTGTAAAGAATGCAAGATTCATCATACTTACCTAACTCCAAAAATTATGAAAGAAAATTCCCACTGTAGTAAATTTATCAAATCTTATTATGCAAAAGGTTTCAACATTATATCATGCTCTGACTTTTCTGAGGAATTTTTGCAACAGCGGTAAACTTTCTGTTTTCAAACAGCAACATGTATACTTGCAAAATAAGCATGGTAAAAGGCTATCCTTGACATTTTTAGTGAAAATAAAGATGCAAAACATTATTCTACATAACAGCAAGCAAATACTAGCAAAATAAATTGACGCTCCAAGCAAAACACATATCATGTGACGAATAAAAATATAGCTCCGAGTAAGGTATACCGATAATTTTGAAGACGAAAGAGGGGATGCCTTCCGGGGCATCCCCAAGCTTAGGAGCTTGAGTCTTCCTTGAATATTGCCTTGGGGTGCCTTGGGCATCCCCAAGCTTAGGGTCTTTCCACTCCTTATTCTCCTCATATCGATATCTCACCCAAAACTTGAAAACTTCAACCACACAAAACTTAACCAAACTTCGTGAGATAGGTTAGTATGATAAAGAGTAAACCATTCACTTTGGTACTGTCAAAGACAAGGTCCATAATTTTTCTCACACAATGCCTACTGTACCATATCATTTCTACAATTTATATTGAGGAATATAAGTCATAGAAACTAGAAAACAAGCAAACTATGCAATGAAAACAGAATCTGTCAGAAACAGAACAGTCTGTAATGATCTGAACAATAACCATACTTCTGCTACTCCAAAAATTATGAAATAAATTGGTGGACGTGAGGAATTTGTCTATTAATCTTATGCAAAAAGAATCAACTCAAAATGACTCTTCTGTAAAAAATGACATCTATTCTCGTGAGCGCAAAGTTTCTGTTTTTTACAGCAAGATCACATTAACTTTCACCCAAGTCTTCCCAAAGGTCTTACTTGGCACTTTATTAAAAAAAGCTATAAAACATGATTACTACAGTATCTTAATCATGTAAACACACAAAGACAGTAAGGGTAAATATTGGGTTGTCTCCCAACAAGCGCTTTTCTTTAGTGCCTTTTAGCTAGGCATGATGATTTCAATGATGCTCACATAAAAGATAGGAATTGAAGCACAAAGAGAGCATCTTGAAGGATATGACTCGCACATTTAAATATAACCTACTTCCTATTCCTAGGGACTTTTTGAGCACACAACTTATGGGAACAAGAATCAACTAGCAAAGGAAGGCAAAACAAGTATAACTTCAAAACTTTAAGCACATAGAGAGGAAACTTGACATTATTGCAACTCCTACAAGCATATATTACTCCCTCATAATAGTTTTCAGTAGCATCATGGATAACAACTTTGTTCTCATACTCAATTGGAACCTCTTCCGAAATAGTGGAATACTAACTAAAGTTGACACTTCCAAATCCACTTTCATAAATATCACACTAAGATTCAACACCTCCAAAATAGTGGGATCACTAATTCCTAAAGTTGACACTCTTCCAAACCCACTTTAAATGATAGTATTATTCATACTCCAAAGGATATAAGTGAAGTTCATGGAGCATTCTACAATTAATATAGACTAACCAAGCTCAAAATGTATAAGTGAAGCACACGAAGCATTCTATAAAACCATACTCAAAAGATTTAAGTGAAGCACAAAGAGCAATTCTATAAAATCATACTTAAAAGATATAAGTGAAGCTCATGAAGTATTCTATAAATCAATGAAGGGCTATCTTATGCTAGCATGGTTCTTGAAGAAAAAGAAAAACACAAAGGACACAAATCATGTGAACAAAACAAAAACCGAGGTATACCGATATTTGTTGAAGAAGAAAGATGGGATGCCAACCGGGGCATCCCCAATCTTAGATGCTTGAGTATCCTTTGAAATATTTACTTGGGGTGCCTTGGGCATCCCCAAGCTTGAACTCTTGCCTCTCTTTATTCTTCTCGTATTGATAGCTCCTCGACCTTCGGACACTTCATCCACACAAAACTTTAACAAAAACTTGTGAGATCCGTTAGTGTAATAAAGCAAATAACTACCTTCAGGTACTGTAATGAACTCATTCTTTATTTATATTGGTGTTAAATATACTGTATTCCAACTTATCTATGGTTCATACCCCCCGATACTAGCCATAGATTCATCAAAATAAGCAAACAACACACGCAAAACAGAATCTGTTAAAAACAGAACAGTCGGTAGTAATATGGAAGTTTGGTAAACTTCTGTAACTCCTAAAATTATGAAATAAATTTTATAATTTGAAAAATTTGTACAGAAGTAACGTGCAAAAAGTTTCATACCCATTTGACTTTCCAGTAAAAATTGTAAATTCACGCACTACAGCCAAAGTTTCTGTTTTTGTTCTGCACATAGTAAACAAGCAATCTAATCATCCTAAAACCCAAGCTTGGCACCTTATTTTTATAATACAATGATATATACAAGGGGATAATTATTTATAGAGAAACTTCCATGAAAAATTCTACATTGTTTCCATGAGCATGAGCACAAGTGCTCAAGGTCGACCCTCACTTCTTCAATGCATAACTTTCCAATCACTTCTCTTTTCGAAAGACTTTTTAGGCATGAAAGGCAAGTAAATTCTTTTTGGTATTTTCATTATTTGATTTTTTTATGTTTCACCCACAACTAAACAGAAACAAAAAGAAAAAATAAAATCTACTTAGTGAAGAAAGCAAACAAGCACACACGAGAATATCAACCCCACGCTATTGCTCCCCGGCAACGGCGCCAGAAAAGAGCTTGATAATCCCCAAGTGCAAGGACTCATCGTAGCACTTTCCAAAGGTGGAAGTGATAAGTATGGAGTGTCGAACCCACAAGGAGCTAAAGGTAAGATCAATATTCTCTCAAGCCCTATCTGCCACCGATACGACTCTACGTGCACCAAACATTTACTTCCAACTAGAAACTAGAAATGAAACAACGTTGTGGGTATGAAGAGGATAACTTTGCATGATATCGGAGAGCTAAAATAGAAAAGTAGGTGCTGTTATCATAAAGTTAGAATATATTACTAAATAATATAAATAGCGAGTGTGGAATAATGGTGGATCGGTGTGCGGAATTGTCCTAAGCAATTGTTAACAAGACCGATAGTCGTCATTGCAATTTCATATGAGGGAGAGGCATAAGCTAACATACTTTCTCTACTTGGATCATATGCACTTATGATTGGAACTCTAGCAAGCATCCGCAACTACTAAAGATCATTAAGGTAAAACCCAACCATAGCATTAAAGCATCAAGTCCTCTTTATTCCCATACGCAACAATCCCTCTTACTCGGGTTTGTGCTTCTGTTCACTCACCAACCCACTATAAGTGAATCATGAACGTATTGCAACACCCTACAGCGGGAATCCCTCACGCTTGCGCGACATGGAAGGCACCATAGGACAACACCAAAATAAAACATACAACTCGTACCAATCTATATCATCAATCAACCCAAAGACAAAAGATATCTACTCAAAACATCATAGGATGGCAACACATCATTGAATCATAATATGTGGCATAAAGCACCATGTTCAAGTAGGGATTACAGCGGGTTGCGGGAGAGTGGACCGCGTAAAAGAGATGAGGATGGTGATGATGATGGTGATGTTGATGAAGACGATCACCGCGGCGATGATTCCCCTCCCGATGGCACTTCGGCGCCACCGAGAGAGAGGAGGAGAGGTTCTCCCCCTTGTGCTTCCTCCTCCATGGCTTTCCCCCTCTGGTCCTTGGCCTTCATGGCGATGATGGCCCCTCCGAGATCCTCCTCCATGGCCTCCGGTGATGATGGCCCCCTCCGGCAGGGTGCCGGAGAGGGCCTAGATTGATTTCTCGTGGCTACAGAGGCTTGCGGCGGCGGAACTTCCGATCTAGGTTTCTTTCTGGAAGTTTGGGTATATATGAGAGGTGTTGGCGTTGATTTCACGTCAGGGGGGTTTCCGGGCTGTCCATGAGGCAGGGGGCGCTCCCCAGAGGGGTGGGCGCGCCCCCACCCTCGTGGGCAGCCCGGGACTCTTCTGGCCTGCTTCTGGTACTCCGTGGGCTTCTTCTGGTCCAAAAATGGTCTCCGTCAAGTGACATGTCAATTGGACTCCGTTTAGTTTTCCTTTTCTGCGATACTCTAAAACAAGGAGAAAACAGAAACTGGCACTGGGCTCTAGGTTAATAGGTTAGTCCATAAAATCATATAAATGCATATAAAACATCCTAGAAGGATAGTATAATAGCATGAATACTTCATAAATTATAGATACGTTGGAGACGTATCAGCTTGCTGTTGCACCCGAAAGTATGCATCTGAATGCTCCAGGGACTTCCGCAGTCCTTCCACTTCTTGTCGCAACACAGCTGATCGATGTCTTTCAGCTTGTAGTTGAGACTCAAGAAACCGAACTGATTCAGACAGTGAGTTTAAATAGCTTGTGCAAGCGATAGTGGCCAGTAACTCAAATAGTAAACCAAGACAGGACTTTGGGGTTGTCTCACTGTCTTCAAGATAGTTTGCCTTAGCTGTTTTATCAGTTTTTTTGGAGACCAACAAGGATGTCTGACGATCCTGAACCTTATCTGCATTACTTCCTTTACCATTGCTTAATAAGGCACTCTTCGCCAATATTCTGTCAGCATTCTAAAAGAAGAAACAAGCAGACACATAACAAGTTTAGCATGTACTAGTATATGAAACTCATTTCGGTGAACCAGTTCATTAGTAAGGTGGACAAGATTAAACTACCAAGTCTTCTATTGCCAAGTAGTACATTATAAAAGCATCAAACAAACATATATCTATGTCCTACGGTCACTGCATTGTCTTGCCAAATCAAAATAGAGACGCGGTTCAAATCATATCAGTTCAAGAGAAAGCAGCACTGAAAGAACACAAAGCATGGGAAACTACACGGCACAACAAGATTTCAGATGGGTACCACGGGTCTACATGTACAACAACACTATTGGCCCTGTTGTGATGCTAGTAATGTGCATGATATGAGAAGTCAACTGTATACACGATTGAAATTGTAATCAACAGAGCTATTTATAAGAGCAAACCTGTTAAAGAAACATGCGTAAACATACCTGTTGTGCCATTAGAGTTTCCATTGGATCGTTCAATTTAAAAATAAGTTTGTATGAGTAAATACAGTGATACAAGAGCAAAGCAGTATGCACGATAGCAATGGAATCTTAAATGAGAACAGTTGTTCTTCAGGTTTAAGCACTTTTTCTACATGAACAAAGTATAGTAAGACGCAAGCATATAGTACTTCAAATAAAATGAGCTCATAGACCTTACCACATTCTTGGTTCGGGACCAGTACAGAACAAGGCATTCCCAGTCATCGTCCAGTAAATTTGTCTCAGGAGAACATAAGGGAATTTGATGAGTTTCTTTGCCAGTGAAGTATGTTTTCTTCAGGTAATTCCGATACTGCCACCAAGCATTCTTGAAGATAGTAGAGGTATTAGCACAGGTTACCTCATCCTGAGTTTCCAAATGGGTCCTTCTCTATAGAGAAAAATGGGAAATTTTGTTGTATTATAACCATCATGGAGGTCGAATGTATGGGACAAAGCAAAGTAATTGCCATGAATAACATTACTTACACATAACTCCTGGACAAACACCTGCAACTGGCATTTTCCTTCATCTTCAGTATAATATTTCCATGATGGGAAGTGATTCGTCTCCAACGTATCTATAATTTATGAAGTATTCATGCTGTTATTTTATCATTCTTGGATGTTTTGAAATCATTTTATAGCAACTTTATATCATTTTTTTGGGACTAACCTATTGACCCAGTGCCTAGTGCCAGTTGCTATTTTTTGCTTGTTTTTTACATCACAGGAAATCAATATCAAATGGAGTCCAAACACCGCGAAACTTGCTGGAGATTTTTTATGGACCAGAACACCCAAGATGGCCAGATCAGCACCTGGGGGTTGCCCCGAGGGGGGCACAACCCACCAGGGTGCTCCTGGGGGCCCAGGCGTGCCCAGGTGGGTTGTGCCCACCTCGGTGGGCTCCCGCACCCCCTCTTTACCCTATAAATTCACAAATATTCCAAAACCCTTCGGGGTTAACCTAGATTAGAAGTTCCGCTGCCGCAAGGCTCTGTAGCCACCGAAAACCAATCTAGACCATTTTCGGCACCTTGGCGAAGGGGGGAATCATCTCATCTCCGGTGGCCATATTCATCATCCCGGCGGCCACCACGATGAGGAGGGAGTAGTCCACCCTCGGGGATGAGGGTTTGTACCATTAGCTATGTGTTTAATCTCTCTCTCTCTCTCTCGTGTTCTTGAGATGTCACGATCTTGATGTATCGCGGGCTTTGTTAATATAGTCGGATCATATGGTGTTTTCCCCTCTCTATCTTGTTGTGATGAATTGAGTTTTTCCCTTTGAGATTTCATTGTTATCGGATTGAATACTTTTATGGATTTGAGAACACTTGATATATGTCTTGCAATTGAATACTCGTGGTGACAATGGAGTATCGTATCGATTCACTTGATATATGTTTTGGCACTCAACTCGCGGATTCCCGAGGTGACATTGGGGTAATCTATGCATAGGGGTTGATGCACGTTCTTGTCTTTGTTTCTCCGGTAGAAATCTTGGGGCACTCTTTGAAGTTCTTTGTGTTGGATTGAGTATTATCAATATGAATTTTCTTTGGTGTTATTTTAGTACAAACTTTAGGATAGATCGAACGGAAAGAATAGCTTTGTGTTATTTTAGTACGGACTGTTGAATAGAGCAAACAGAAAGAATAGCTTTGAGGTGGTTTCGTGCCCTACAAACATTGGAGTGATTCTTATGTTCTCCGGTAGATAGGAACTTTGGAGTGATTCTTCGTTGCACGTTGAGGGATGGTTATATGATCTGATTATATTAGCATTGTTGGGAGCTTGCACTAGCGAAAGTACAGACCCTAGGCCTCATTTTCAAGCATTACAATACCATTTTTTGTGCCCGTTTACTATTTGCTACCTTGCTGTTTTTATTTATTCAGATTATAAAAATATATTTCTACCATCAATATTACATTTTTATCACCATCTCTTCGCCGAACTAGTGCACCTATACAATTTGCCATTGTATTGGGTGTGTTGGGGACACAAGAGATTTCTTGTATTTGGTTGCAGGGTTGTTTGAGAGAGACCATCTTAATCTTACACCTCCCATGGATTGATAAACCTTTGGTCATCCACTTGAGGGAAAATTGCTACTGTCCTAGAAAACTCTACGCTTGGAGGCCTAACACGAGTCTACAAGAATAAAGTTGCGTAGTAGACATCAAGCTATTTTCTGGCGCCGTTGCCGGGGAGGTGAGTGCTTGAAAGTATATCTTTAGATCTTGCAATTGAATCTTTTAGTTTCTTGTTTATCACTAGTTTGGTTTATAAAAGAAAACTACATAAAAAATGGAATTGAGGTTGCTTCATATTATTGATCATCTTTATAATATCTTTCTTGAAAATGATGGTTCGGAAAATTGTGCTCAATTGTTAGAAGAAGAAGTCAATAAAATGTTTGGCACAAAATATTTGAATGATGAGCATGATTGCTGTGTTGTTAGTATAAATTCTTTGAATATCCATGATGCTAATGATATGCAAAGCCATAAGATTGGGGATGCTATATTTGATTAAGATGATATTTTTAGTCCCCCAAGATTCGATGTGCAAATTTGTTATAATGATTGCATGCCTCCTATTTATGATGATTATATTTATGAAAGTGGATTTGGAGAGGCCATGACTTTATTTAATGATGAATGCACTACTTTGGAAGAGGTTTCAATTGACTATGATAAAAAAGTTGCTATCTATGATGATTATGGTGATGACATGTATGCTTTAAAGAATAATGATAACCATGAAACTTTTCATCATGATTTTAATTTTCAATCCCATGATAGTTACTTTGTTGAGTTTGCTCCCACTACTATTCATGAGAATAAATTTTCTTTTGTGGAGAGTAGTAAAATTTCTATGCTTGTGGGTCATGAAAAGAATGCTTTATGTGATAGTTCTATTGTTGAATTCATTCATGATGCTACTGAAAATTATTATGAGGGAGGAACATATGCTTGTAGGAAATGCAATAATATCAAGTTTCCTCTCTTTATGTTGAAAGTTTTGAAGTTATGCATGTTTTGCCTTCCTATGCTAGTTGATTCTTGTTCCCATAAGTTGTTTGCTTACAAAATCCCTATGCCTAGGAAGCGGGTTAGGCTTAAATGTGCTTGCCATGTGTTTCATGATGCTCCTGTTATGTTTCAATTCTTATCTTTTATGCGAGCATCATTGAAATCATCATGCCTAGCTAAAAAGGCATTAATGAAAAGCGCTTGTTGGGAGACAACCCAACACTTTTACCTACTGTTTTTGTATGTTCACATTATTATGATACTGTAGTAATTATGTTTCATAGCTTTTGTTTCAATAAAGTGCCAAGTAAAGCCTTTGGGATCATGTTGGATGATAGTTGACTTGATTCTGTCCAAAAACAGAAACTTTTATGCTCAGTCCAGGAATTTTGAAAATTCACTGGAGCGTGATAAAATTCTGAATTTTTTATAGGTGATATATATACAAATTACCCAGGGTTTCCTAGTTTTTCAGAATTTTTGGAGTAGCTTAAGTATGGTTTGACTACATATTAATACAGACTGTTCTGTTTTTGACAAATTCTGTTTTCAATGCATAGTTTGCTTGTTTTCTAGTTTCTATGGCTTGTATTGCTCAATATAAATTGTGGAAATGATATGCTACAGTAGGAATTGTGTGGAAACAATTATGAATCTTGTCTTTGACAGTACCAAAGTGAAATGGTTTGCTCTTTATCATACTAACCTATCACACAAAGTTCCGTTAAGTTTTGTGTGATTGAAGTTTCCATGTTTTGAGGTGAGATGCCGATATGAGGAGAATAAGGAGTGACGAGACCCTAAGATTGGGGATGCCCAAGGCACCCCAAGGTGATATTCAAGGAATATCTAAGCAACTAAGCTTGGGGATGCCCCGGAAGGCATCCCCTCTTTCATCTCCAACATTATCGGTAACCTCACTCGGAGCTATGTTTTCATTCGTCACATGATATGTGTTTTGCTTGGAGCATAAATTTATTTTGCTAAGAATTTGCTTGTTGTTATTTAAAATAATTGTTTGAATCTTTTATTTCAGTAAAAGTGGCATTGATAGCCTTGGCCATCCTTATCTTACAAGTATACATGTTGCTATTTGAAAACAGAAAGTTTATCGATGTTGCAAAAATTCCCGAGGAAAGTCAGAATGTGATAAATGTTAATTTTTTTGAATAATAAGTTCTGATAAATTTTCTACAGTGTGGTATAATTTCATGATGTTTGGAGTTGAATAGTATTGATACTCTTGCATTCTTTATAGACTGTACTGTTTTGGCAGATTGCTGTTATGTTTGCATTGTTTGCATATGCTTGCTTGTTTAATGAATCTATTTGAGGATAGGAGTATTAAATATGCAGAGGCATTTAGTATGCAATGTTGAATAATAATTTTAGTGATTTTGTATAGTAGAGATTGATAAGGTTTTTGCATTAGTTTATACTAACTTATCTCACGAGTTCTTGTTGAGTTTTGTGTGGATGAAGCTTTTGAGATTTAGGAAAACTGAGATATGAGAAGAATTAAGGAGACACCAAAGCTCAAGCTTGGGGATGCCCAAGGCATCCCAAGATAATATTCAAGAAGTCTCAAGCATCTAAGCTTGGGGATGCGCCGGTAGGCATCCCACCTTTCTTGTTCAACAATTATCGGTTAGTATCGGTTGAGCCTTAGTTTTTGCTTCTTCACATGAGTTGTGCTATTCTTAGAATGTCATTTAATTTTTGTTTTACTTGCTGTTTTTATAAAATAATTAGATCTACAAGTTTTTAATAAAATAGAGTCCTCAAATAGTTGCCAGGGAGGCTAGGTAAGCGGCACGCACATGCCGTCAACGAAGCTCTTTTCTATGGAATTGCTCTAGTGCTTCACTTATATATTTTTGAGCACGGTGTGCTTAATATTTTTGAAGAAATTCTCTCTTGCTTCACTTAAATTAATTAGAGAGAAAGAAATATTATGCTCATGAACTTCACTTATATCTTTTTGGAATAGCTTGTCATTTACTCTTGTGCTTGACTTATATCCTATGAGTAAATTGTTGAATAAATTGAATGTCATGTCACGACCGGATTTTTGAGATAATAATTTCCCAGAAAAACGGCCTTTGTGCTCACCAGCCCCAGGATTACTGTTAGCTGATGAGACACCAACTTGATACAAGAATTCCAAGCAAGGTACAAAAATATGTAGTACAAGACCATTGTGGTCTAGGAGTACAACATTTGATTTCTAATCGTTGAGGGCGGAAGCGGTTGGGTACATCTGCGTCTATGGGACTCCATTTCCCACAAGAACAGCTGACCAGGATAATTCCTATCTGCGCGAGGCTGCTATCGTCAACATGTAGGCTCCGAGGTTGTCACCGCGATGCTTATCTCCAAGCAAGGAATCTGGCCAAGACAATAGCCAGGGACAAGCCAGTGAGTATGTTTGAATGTACTCGCAAACATTAAGAACACAGGCATAATGAAATAAGGGACAATCCTGCTCCGAAATAATTATGATCACAACGTTTGTCACGAAATATACGAAAAACCATGATGCACACATGTGGTTAAAAATAATCCAAAATAAAATACTGGGTGCCAAGCGAGGGTCTGAATGACTCCTCGAGAGGAAACTGCAAGAATGATAATGCCGCAGTCGGGCGTCAGGGCGACACCACATAAAGGGCTTATAAAAGGAAAATAAAAGATAGTGCATGCCACAGTCGGACGTCTGAGCGACATCACATAAAGGGCTTATATCAAAAGTAAATAATCAATATGCCACAGTCGGACGTCTGAGCGACATCACATAAAGGGCTTCATAACTTAACATCTTACTAGCTCAAGAATTTAAATCATGACCAGAGAATAATTAGGCATGAGGTAAACCACAGGGTTGGTCCAAAATAATAACAACATTAAAACACGATCCTCAGATATCACAGGCCATAAACATAAATCTAGTCTAGCCGTTTCTCCATCCGAAGACCGTCACTATGATCCAGTTAGCCGTGTCTCCATCCGAAAAACCGTCACTGAGTTCTAGTTAAATCGTTCTCCATCCGAATACCGTTACTAGATTCAACTCAGACTGTGGTCCTTACTCCAGAACATGGCTATCCAACAGGGTATATCCTCTGCAGAGGGAGTACTATTTTCCCACGAGTAACGGATTTACTTAGTCCATCGGGACTAATTCCGCCTACGGCCTTTTAATTGAAAACACGCCTGACCTGCACACACCAGCTTAACTCACCGATGTCTGGAATCACCCACGACACCTGCCAAGCAAAAATCTAAGTGGGGAGGCTACAACCTCGACGTAGCATGGGATCAAAATTTCTATACGCGCGCTCTAAGGGGGTGCCCCCCCTCTCGGTCCCAACCGGAAACACCCATGCCCCCGGACCAAGTGGCATGCCTACCGGAGGCCTCCGGTATCTTCCACTATGGCCTCTCTGTACGGTGTGTGCTTTGGTAAGGGGTTGACAACTTACTGAACCATACCCCGTCTGCAACAGGGACAAGTGGTGGTACCAACAAATAGGGAAGCTACTGATCAAGACTCGACCTACGACCGACTCAGGTGGTCCAAGTGTCCTCCAACTATATTACCATTAGTGGAATAAATCACCACTCATCAAGCCTCACCATGCCATACCGGACATACTCGTCTCGACGAGGGACTAGGGACAAGCTCGTGTCTACCCAAGACCACGACTTTCCCGGTTTCCTTCCGATATGCATGAGGAGCTCACGAGGATGATCCAAATCACTAGCGAATCCATTGCTGACCACAAAATATCTCCAAAGTGCACTCATGCACGAGACTTTATCGCTACATAAAGATAACGTATACTCCACGTTAAATGGTGTTGTAATCGCATCAAAACACCACAACAAAATGTTATGCCAGAGTTCAGAAATGCTTGCCTTCAAGAGTATGCAAAGGATGCACTTCTTGAAAGCTCTCCCTTTTCTCCAAAATCCTATTTTGCAAAACATCCAAATAACAAATATTTCAAACACAGTACAAAAAGTGGTCTCAAATATTTTTGAAATAAATCTTAAAATAAACTAGGTGGAATTTGAGAGAGGTAGGAAAAAGAATCAACTCATTTGGAGTTTTATTTTAAAAGTTATAGCTGGTCAAAACTCTGTTTTTATAAAATCAGAAAAAGGAAAACGTTTCGGGGGAGAATACGCTTCCGAAGCAGAGAAGACGTACTCGGGAGTCTGCGCTTTCACTTAAACAGAGAGAACCGCCGCGCGGGTCACTAACAGTGGGTCCAGAGGGCCCACTGGTCAGGTTTGACCGTTCTTCCCTCCTCCTCCTCTCGTCTACCCGACGGGAGCGGGGCTCCGGCGATCGTCGGCAACGAACGGCGGCTCCTTGAGGGCATCTGAGGGTAGGGATGGTTCGGCCAGACCGAGGCGGTCCTCTCGATGGGCGCTAGGCAGGTGGGTACGGAGGAAGTCACCGGCGGCGAGCTCCACGGCGGATGGAGGTTCGGGAGCAAAGTGAGTTTTGGGGTCCGGTGATCTCCGATCGAAGTTGAGACGCTGGGCAGCTCCGCAAAGACCAGGGGAAACTACTGGTGGCGTCGGGTTGGCGAAAGGGTGGCTGGCTGCGACGTATTGCACCGGAGTTTGGCGGCGGCCGAACTGGCCGGAGTTGGGGAAGATGGCCGCTACGGGTCGATCCACTGCTTGGGGAGCGCGAGGAGGGGAGTCTGTGGTTGCCTGAGGTCTTGCACTAGCTCGGGGACCTTTAAATAGGCGCTCGGGGCTGGGCCGCGGCGGCTGATGATAAGATCGCCGGCGACAGCCGTGCTGTAGCCGCAGGGCGACGTGGCGGCGACGAGCGCGTGCCGACGAGCTTCGGGATAAGATCGAGCTATTCACAGGGGCAGCTGGCGCGCTGGTGTGGTTTGGGCGGTGCCGAACATGGCAGAGGCCGCTGCCGATGCCGGCGTGCCGCCAAGGGCGCTGCCAGCGGCGCTGCAGGGCGCCAGACGGGGCGTGGAGAGAGAGCGAGCTAGTGCGCGGTTCAACGGTGGAGCAGGGGCCAGGGTCGGGTCGCGTCGAGTGCGGCAGTGCGGCGCGGCGGCTCAGTGCGCGCGCGTGCAAAACGTGCGCTCTGGGCGCGCCCAGAGTACGCACGACACCTGCTCGACGAAATGCCAGGGCGGTCTAGAGCGCGAGGGTGGGGCTGGCAATTAACAGGACTAGGGTAGGGGCAACTAGGAGTTCAGTGGACATGGTTGCTGGGTCATTGGAGCAAGTTCACAGTGCAAACTAGGAAACATGCCCAAAACAGACTGTGCACACCAAGTGTTCGACAGAATGCCAAGTGCACTTAGGCAACTCTTGGAGTGGCCAAAATCTCCAGATCAGGGTCTCTCTAGGTGTGGATGATGGAGGTAAGATCATATGGGCAAACCCAGGAACTTGTTAGTGCAAGTTTTGCAAAATTCCAGTTTTGGACAGAAAGAAAAAGGGTTTATTGCCTGCACTTCAAAACCTCCAGTGAGTCCACTCTTCTGGACTGAAGGGTTTTGAAGGGAGGGCTACAATTAGGAAAAAGGTTCATGGGCACCAGAGCAAAATAAAATGGGGTTGCAGTTCAAATCACCAAACTGGACCAGAATGAAAAATAGGTTGTTTTACTCAAATTTTTCAAAGAACATTACTGGGTTTTTGCATGGAGTTGAATTATATGCATCCACTGACATCTCCAAACACTTGGAAGAATTTTTAAAGAAATATTTTAATGGGTTGTAGTGCAAAAGTGCCTACTGGACCAGATTGGAAAAGTTGGTGTAGAGCTCAAAATCTCCAATGGCCAAAAGGTATTTTTGCTTAAAAGTGATGTGGAAACATCACATGATATCCCCAAATTTTGGTGGAAATTTTAAATGCATTTGTCAAATGGTTGTAGTGCAAAACAGGCTCCAAATTCAAAAGAAATCATTTTAAAAGAATAAGGCTCTGAGAAAACCAATCTTGCAAAAATTAAATCCACTGATAAAGAATTGTTTTATCATAGAGAGTATTCAAGTCCAACAATACCTTTTGGAAGTTTTCCACTTGAAGTAAAAATCCACAAAACAAAAGGGTAAATCCTGACAAATGGAAAAAGTTTTATTTCCTGGCAACATTTTTATAAATAAAACAAGGCCAAAAATTTTGGGTGTCACAACACTACCCCCCTTAAGAAAAATCTCGTCCTCGAGATTTGTTAAAAACTGTTTTGAACAAAATCTGTTTTTATCAAAGAAAACCTGCAATTGCATAAAAACAAAACGGCTACAGTGAGAGGGCAATGAGTGGTGTAAAACCACAATGTGGTACACTGGCGTAGTGTGGAAAAATCCACGGTTAGGGAAAACGAGATATTTCTACGCAGATACAGTAATTTAGAATAAATTCTAGATTACTAAAATACGCTGGTCGCACCCGAGAGCACAGTGTTTCTCTCTGGCTGAGAGGTGGACCCAGGGCCCACTGTCGGCCTCTTCTCCTACCTCTGGTTCTCTCTTCTCTCTCGCGCGCCCTCCCGCGCTTCCTCCATCGGCGATGCCTAGCTCGTAGGGCATCGAGGTCGTACCGCGGTAGTGCGCGGCGTGCTAGCTGCTGGGGCAGCGTGCACTCACCTCGCGGGCCAGTGCGTTGTCGGCACTGCTCGCGGACTCGCCTTCGAACACCGGCGGTTGAGCGACGAGTGGCGCTGGTGGAGCTCGCCCACCGTACACCGATCTCGAGCTATAAAACGATCGCGGTGCTCCTCTCTTCTTCTTCACATCTGGCCTCGCTCCTACTTCTCCTTCCTTCTCCTTCATTGCTGCTAGCAGGAGCTCGAGCCGAGGCTCTAACGGCGGAGGCGATGCCGGACTGGTATGTGGTCCTGGTGTGTGGAGGTTTGGCGCTGCTGCTGAGGTTTTCCGTGCTCCTGTGCGCGATGATCCTGGATGATCGTCGTGATGCTGCCGCTCGAGTACTAGCTCTTCGCGGCGGCGGCGACCACGTGGATTAAGCGCGGCACCGAGTGCTGACTGCCGTCGGTGTGCTGGGGCAGCTCGCGCTCGAATGAACACTCACAAATCTCTCTGACTGAGACTGTGGTGTCCTCGAGTGTGGTTAGTTAGGTGCAAAAAAAATGCTCAAGGATTTGTAATAGTACTCGAGGTCGAGTGGTTGTAGCTGTGGGTCTACTGTTACGGTGCTGCGCGAATAAAAATCTATGCCGTGAAGATATACGTAGCAGCGACTCGGGGAAAGAAATCCCCTCAAAAACATGTTGCGAGAGAAAAGACAATTTCAACAAAACTAACAGTAGTAAAACTGCTCACATAATAGGAACTAAAGAAAATCGGATCCGTCGCACAAAATTTACGAACATGCCGCAACACATCAATACAAGTACTGGGATAATAAATACAGCAGAGACGTTTACAAGGAAAATGGCAAAAGGACAGGGTCCTGAGAAAACGCCTCTGGCACTGGGGCACACTCTTCTTCTATCGGGGGAAGCGGGTTGACCAGTCGATGAATGCGCCCTTCCTGGTCAGGCCTCAGTGGTCTGCCAATAGCGATCCAAGGATTTAAATCAGCGAGGCTCTGGAGATAACCCATTACCCGCTGAGTTAAACGCTCCTGGGCAATAACGTACTGGGCAAGGTTGGCCAGTACTGGATCTCTCTCAATACGTCCACCGGGAAAAGATGCAACTTCTCCGGGTGCTGCACGACTCGGAAAATAATAGTATCCTTGCTTGCTGGCATAGGGTACCGCGAATCGAAGACGAGTGAGCGCCTCGTACGCAGCAGCTTCTATGGCCATATGCGGAGTCGGCATGGATTTCCCCACGAAGGAGACTTCCGTTGGGTCTTGGTTTGGGTATGCGGGAGGGATGTGCACCACTGCCGAATATTTCGAGGTGGAAGGGGTGATCCTCGATTTGAGCAACTCGTACTGGGGTGGACGGGTGGCACTCATAGTACTGCAGGTAAAGTCCCACAATAACTTAACAAAACTGCCCGGGGTTGCGTCCGGGGTTCTCAGATAGATACTGGGGGTTGGCATGGCAAAGGAATGGCTGTGAGAGTAGTGCACAAGGTGAGAAGTACTTGGCAAGGTCACGAAGTGGCCTTTATATAGCACCGGGGCTGGGTTATCTACCGGGGTGAAGGGTAACTGGTTGTCGATCCTGTACTTGGGTCAACGCCACAGGTATACATATCACATAAATGTGACGCATTACTGTGGGTGCCTTCGGGGTTGGTCTTGGTAGCTGCGCCCGAAATTTAAAATGCAACTGTATGCTAACGTACACATGCATAGTTACTACTCCAAAAATAGGAGCGTTCAAGAAGACAGCATGCAATAAAAGCGATACAAGACCACACCATTACAAAGCGTGGGAAAACTAAGGCTCGATACAACTCGAGCGACTTAGTCTACTTCGTTAATGTCTAGGTGGGCTGGCCTTGCGGACGCCAATGCTTCTCCACGGTTCTCACCGTCGGGATTTGCTGGCTGAGGTTGAGGGGCTGCAGGGTCGGGGTAGTGGTGATGACCATCGCGGGGGTTGTTGGCCACAATCCCGTTGGAATGGGTTCCCAAAAGGCGTCGAAGCGCTTCTGGGGTCACCAAAGTACTCTGGTTGATGGCTGGCGCAGACCTCAAGGGATCGATCGGGTGTCCGAACAGCACGACTAGGTTGTCGGTGTCGGGCTCCGCTTCTCTTCTCGCCGGGGCTCGGCGAACCAGTTCTCCACGAGCTGCGATCAGATCAAGGGTGACCAGATCGAACAGTTGCTCTAGTGCGCTTACATAGCGCACCAGATGCAAGAGTGCAGGATCTATCTCGTGGTCTCCGTTGGCAACTTGGGGCGGCCTACCATACCCGTCACGACTGGGGTAGTAGTAGAACGAGCGACAGTTAACTCTGGGCGACAAGTGCCGGAGTTGAACTATAGCTTCTCGGGCTGCCAGTTGGATGGCTTGTGGCTCAAAGGAAGTTGTCCTTCCAGTGAACCTGTAGGGGCGTTCTGGCGATAGACCCCTACCGTAGATGTGCACAGTGGCCCAGTACTGACGGGTCTCACCGTACATGGGTCCCTGGTACACAACATACTCAGGAGGCTCTTCTAACGCATAGGCACGGCGGGTGAGGTTTGCGAGCACGGTCACAAAACCTCCCAGGTTGGTCGCTGTGGTCTCATTGTGAACGATGGGACCAGGCATCGTGGCTTGGTTTGGGGAAAGAGGTTGTGATGTGCTGTGGCTAGCGTGCCCTTTTTATAGGGAAAGGGGACGGAGTCTTCCTCTGCACGCTTGCGATAGAGACGGGTTGGGTGTCGGTCACTGGCGCGTCATCCATGGGCTAGGCTGATAGGTTGGGCACCGTCCGCCGAAAGGTGTCGGGTCACTGTGGGGCTATCTTACGCGGGAAGCTTGACTGGGGTTAGGTTAAGGTCTGGTGGTTTGGTTAACCTAAGTTTATTGACCTGGCTAAGATAGGGTTAGCCAATGGTCAGCCTGGCTCTGATACCAAGTCTGTCACGACCGGATTTTTGAGATAATAATTTCCCAGAAAAACGGCCTTTGTGCTCACCAGCCCCAGGATTACTGTTAGCTGAGACACCAACTTGATACAAGAATTTCAAGCAAGGTACAAAAATATGTAGTACAAGACCATTGTGGCCTAGGAGTACAACATTTGATTTCTAATCGTTGAGGGCGGAAGCGGTTGGGTACATCTGCGTCTATGGGACTCCATTTCCCACAAGAACAGCTGACCAGGATAATTCCTATCTGCGCGAGGCTGCTATCGTCAACATGTAGGCTCCGGGGTTGTCACAGCGATGCTTATCTCCAAGCAAGGAATCTGGCCAAGACAATAGCCAGGGACAAGCCAGTGAGTACGTTTGAATGTACTCGCAAACATTAAGAACACAGGCATAATGAAATAAGGGACAATCCTGCTCCGAAATAATTATGATCACAACGTTTGTCACGAAATATACGAAAAACCATGATGCACACATGTGGTTAAAAATAATCCAAAATAAAATACTGGGTGCCAAGCGAGGGTCTGAATGACTCCTCGAGAGGAAACTGCAAGAATGATAATGCCGCAGTCGGGCGTCAGGGGGACACCACATAAAGGGCTTATAAAAGGAAAATAAAAGATAGTGCATGCCACAGTCGGAAGTCTGAGCGACATCACATAAAGGGCTTATATCAAAAGTAAATAATCAATATGCCACAGTCGGACGTCTGAGCGACATCACATAAAGGGCTTCATAACTTAACATCTTACTAGCTCAAGAATTTAAATCATGACCAGAGAATAATTAGGCATGAGGTAAACCACAGGGTTGGTCCAAAATAATAACAACATTAAAACACGATCCTCAGATATCACAGGCCATAAACATAAATCTAGTCTAGCCGTTTCTCCATCCGAAGACCGTCACTATGATCCAGTTAGCCGTGTCTCCATCCGAAAAACCGTCACTGAGTTCTAGTTAAATCGTTCTCCATCCGAATACCGTTACTAGATTCAACTCAGACTGTGGTCCTTACTCCAGAACATGGCTATCCAACAGGGTATATCCTCTGCAGAGGGAGTACTATTTTCCCACGAGTAACGGATTTACTTAGTCCATCGGGACTAATTCCGCCTACGGCCTTTTAATTGAAAACACGCCTGACCTGCACACACCAGCTTAACTCACCGATGTCTGGAATCACCCACGACACCTGCCAAGCAAAAATCTAAGTGGGGAGGCTACAACCTCGACGTAGCATGGGATCAAAATTTCTATACGCGCGCTCTAAGGGGGTGCCCCCCCTCTCGGTCCCAACCGGAAACACCCATGCCCCCGGACCAAGTGGCATGCCTACCGGAGGCCTCCGGTATCTTCCACTATGGCCTCTCTGTACGGTGTGTGCTTTGGTAAGGGGTTGACAACTTACTGAACCATACCCCGTCTGCAACAGGGACAAGTGGTGGTACCAACAAATAGGGAAGCTACTGATCAAGACTCGACCTACGACCGACTCAGGTGGTCCAAGTGTCCTCCAACTATATTACCATTAGTGGAATAAATCACCACTCATCAAGCCTCACCATGCCATACCGGACATACTCGTCTCGACGAGGGACTAGGGACAAGCTCGTGTCTACCCAAGACCACGACTTTCCCGGTTTCCTTCCGATATGCATGAGGAGCTCACGAGGATGATCCAAATCACTAGCGAATCCATTGCTGACCACAAAATATCTCCAAAGTGCACTCATGCACGAGACTTTATCGCTACATAAAGATAACGTATACTCCACGTTAAATGGTGTTGTAATCGCATCAAAACACCACAACAAAATGTTATGCCAGAGTTCAGAAATGCTTGCCTTCAAGAGTATGCAAAGGATGCACTTTTTGAAAGCTCTCCCTTTTCTCCAAAATCCTATTTTGCAAAACATCCAAATAACAAATATTTCAAACACAGTACAAAAAGTGGTCTCAAATATTTTTGAAATAAATCTTAAAATAAACTAGGTGGAATTTGAGAGAGGTAGGAAAAAGAATCAACTCATTTGGAGTTTTATTTTAAAAGTTATAGCTGGTCAAAGTCTGGTCAAAACTCTGTTTTTATAAAATCAGAAAAAGGAAAACGTTTCGGGGGAGAATACGCTTTCGAAGCAGAGAAGACGTACTCGGGAGTCTGCGCTTTCACTTAAACAGAGAGAACGGCCGCGCGGGTCACTGACAGTGGGTCCAGAGGGCCCACTGGTCAGGTTTGACCGTTCTTCCCTCCTCCTCTCTTCTACCTGACGGGAGCGGGGCTCCGGCGATCGCCGGCAACGAACGGCGGCTCCTTGAGGGCATCTAAGGGTAGGGATGTTTCGGCCAGACCGAGGCGGTCCTCTCGGTGGGCGCTAGGCAGGTGGGGACGGAGGAAGTCACCGGCGGCGAGCTCCGCGGCGGACGGAGGTTCGGGAGCAAAGTGAGTTTTGGGGTCCGGTGATCTCCGATCGAAGTTGAGACCCTGGGCAGCTCCGCAAGGACCAGGGGAAACTACTGGTGGCGTCGGTTGGGCGAAAGGGTGGCTGGCTGCGACATATTGCACCGGAGTTTGGCGGCGGCCGAACTGGCCGGAGTTGGGGAAGATGGCCGCTACGGGTCGATCCACTGCTTGGGGAGCGCGAGGAGGGGAGTCTTTGGTTGCCTGAGGTCTTGCACTAGCTTGGGAACCCTTTAAATAGGCGCTCGGGGCTGGGCCGCGGCGGCTGATGATAAGATCACCGGCGACAGCCGTGCTGTAGCCGCAGGGCGACGTGGCGGCGACGAGCGCGTGCCGACGAGCTTCGGGATAAGATCGAGCTATTCACAGGGGCAGCTGGCACGCCGGTGTGGTTTGGGCGGTGCCGAACATGGCAGAGGCCGCTGCCGACGCCGGCGTGCCACCAAGGGCGCTGCCAGCGGCGCTGCAGGGCGCCAGAGGGGGCGTGGAGAGAGAGCGAGCTAGTGCGCGGTTCAGCGGTGGAGCAGGGGCCAGGGTCGGGTCGCGTCGAGTGCGGCAGTGCGGCGCGGCGGCTCAGTGCGCGCGCGTGCAAAACGTGCGCTCTGGGCGCGCCCAGAGTACGCACGACACCTGCTCGACGAAATGCCAGGGCGGTCTAGAGCGCGAGGGTGGGGCTGGCAATTAACAGGACTAGGGTAGGGGCAACTAGGAGTTCAGTGGACATGGTTGCTGGGTCATTGGAGCAAGTTCACAGTGCAAACTAGGAAACATGCCCAAAACAGACTGTGCACACCAAGTGTTCGACAGAATGCCAAGTGCACTTAGGCAACTCTTGGAGTGGCCAAAATCTCCAGATCAGGGTCTCTCTAGGTGTGGATGATGGAGGTAAGATCATATGGGCAAACCCAGGAACTTGTTAGTGCAAGTTTTGCAAAATTCCAGTTTTGGACAGAAAGAAAAAGGGTTTATTGCCTGCACTTCAAAACCTCCAATGAGTCCACTCTTCTGGACTTAAGGGTTTTGAAGGGAGGGCTACAATTAGGAAAAAGGTTCATGGGCACCAGAGCAAAATAAAATGGGGTTGCAGTTCAAATCACCAAACTGGACCAGAATGAAAAAGAGGTTGTTTTACTCAAATTTTTCAAAGAACATTACTGGGTTTTTGCATGGAGTTGAATTGTATGCATCCACTGACATCTCCACACACTTGGAAGAATTTTTAAAGAAATATTTTAATGGGTTGTAGTGCAAAAGTGCCTACTAGACCAGATTGGAAAAGTTGGTGTAGAGCTCAAAATCTCCAATGGCCAAAAGGTATTTTTGCTTAAAAGTGATGTGGAAACATCACATGACATCCCCAAATTTTGGTGGAAATTTTAAATGCATTTGTCAAATGGTTGTAGTGCAAAACAGGCTCCAAATTCAAAAGAAATCATTTTAAAAGAATAAGGCTCTGAGAAAACCAATCTTGCAAAAATTAAATCCACTGATAAAGAATTGTTTTATCATAGAGGTATTCAAGTCCAACAATACCTTTTGGAAGTTTTCCACTTGAAGTAAAAATCCACAAAACAAAAGGGTAAATCCTGACAAATGGAAAAAGTTTTATTTCCTGGCAACATTTTAATAAATAAAACAAGGCCAAAATTTTTGGGTGTCACATGTCATGAAGTTGAAATCATATCATGCCTAGTGGTAGCTTCACATTGGGTTTAGAAAGTGAAATATTTTGAGGCTTGACAATCACAATTTTGGTCATACAAGCAATTCACGAATAATTAGTATAAGGAAGAGAACTTTCACATGCAAATACATTGTCTTGGAAATGTTTTGTGATTGTGAGCCCCCATCAAAATATTATATGCCAAAATTGTTGACGTTGGACAAGGAAGACAACGTAATGATTTATGTTTGTTCGTATTCACATAGAAGTTATATTGTCATAGATCCTTCAACATGTGGTGCTTGCCCCCCCATCTTTGCTAGCCAAAAATTCCGCACCAAGTAGAGATACTACTTGTGCATCCAAAAACCCTTAAACCCAAATCTTATATTCAAGAGTCCACCATACATACCTAACGATTGAGCAAGATCCTTCAAGTAAGTTGTCATCGGTGCGATAAGGCAATAAAAATTGCTTTTAAAAGTGTTAGATCATTTAGTGTAAGAGAAAATAGAGCGTTGTACGAACTTGTGATGGCAAAGCAATAAAAGCGACGGACTGCATAATAAAGGTTGCTACCATAAGGGGCAATATAACGTGACGTTCTTTTGCACTAAGGGGTTGAGCATACAAACAAATAAGCGCATAGCAACCTCTGCTTCCCTCTGCGAAGGGCCTATCTTTCACTCTTCAGTATTTACTTTTATGCAAAGAGTCAAAGTTTTTCTCTCTATTCCTTTTTATTTTTCTCTTTTGGCAAGCATCATGTGGTGTGGAAAGATCTAGGCACATATGTCCAGTTCAATATGGGTAGCATGAGTTATTATTGTTGACATCACCCTTGAGGTGAATACGTTGGGAGGCAAAACAATAAGCCCTTATCTTTCTATGTGTCCGGTTGAAACGTTTTGCTCATGTGTATGCGGTGAGTGTTAGCAATCATAGAAGACCATATGATGGTTGAGTATGTGGAGCTCTTACTTAAACTCTATTGAATAAGTTGAATTGCAATTGCTTGGTGACTAAGAACATAGGTTGTTGAGTTTCAAGAGAGTTCATTGTTTTGAACCTTAACATGTGAATTGGTTGCTACTATAATATGAGAAGTTTTATAAGAAAGAATTGTTGTTATGATGCTAGGAAAAGTGATTGAAATTGTCATTGATCAAACTTGTGCACTTTGCTAGCATTCACACTTCATAAATTATTTGTTTTATCATTTACCTACTCGAGGACGAGTAGGAATTAAGCTTGGGGTTGCTGATACGTCTCCAACATATCTATAATTTATGAAGTATTCATGCTGTTACTTTATCATTCTTGGGTGTTTTACAATTATTTTATAGAAAATTTATATCATTTTTTGGGACTAACATATTGACCCAGTGCCCAGTGCGAGTTGCTGTTTTTGCTTGTTTTTTCCATCACAGGAAATCAATATCAAATGGAGTCCAAACACCACGAAACTTGCTGGAGATTTTTTATGGACCAGAACACCCAAGATGGGCCAGAGCAGCACCTGGGGGGTGCCCCGAGGGGGCACAACCCACCAGGGCATGTCTGGGGGCCCAGGCGCGCCCAGGTGGGTTGTGCCCACCTCGGTGGCCTCCCGCACCCCCTCCTTACCCTATAAATTCAAAAATGTTCCACCGCCGCAAGGCCAATCTAGACCCTTTCTGGCATCCTGCCGGAGGGGGGAATCATCTCCGATGGCCATCTTCATCATCCCGGTGGCTACCACGATGAGGAGGGAGTAGTCCACCCTCGGGGCTGAGGGTTTGTACCAGTAGCCATGTGTTTAATCTCTCTCTCTCTCTCTCGTGTTCTTGAGATGTCACGATCTTGATGTATCGCGGGCTTTGTTAATATAGTCAGATCATTTGGTGTTTTCCCCTCTCTATCTTGTTGTGATGAATTGCGTTTTTCCCTTTGAGATTTTTTCGTTATCGGATTGAATACTTTTATGGATTTAAGAACACTTGATATATGTCTTGCAATTGAATACTCGTGGTGACAATGGGGTATCGTATTGATTCACTTGATATATGTTTTGGCACTCAACTCGCGGATTCCCGAGGTGACATTGGGGTAATCTATGCATAGGGGTTGATGCACGTTCTTGTCTTTGTTTCTCCAGTAGAAATCTTGGGGCACTCTTTGAAGTTCTTTGTGTTGGATTTTGTATTATGAATATGAATTTGCTTTGGTGTTATTTTAGTACGAACTCTAGGATAGATCGAATGGAAAGAATAGATTTGTGATATTTTAGTACGAACTCTTGAATAGATCGAACGGAAAGAATAGCTTTGAGGTGGTTTTGTACCCTACAAACAATTTATACTTATGTTCTCCGCTAGATAGGAACTTTGGAGTGATTCTTCGTTGCACGGTGAGGGATGGTTATATGATCCGATTATATTAGCATTGTTGGGAGATTGCACTAGCGAAAGTACGGACCCTAGGCCTCATTTTCAAGCATTGCAATACCGTTTTTGTGCCCATTTACTATTTGCTACCTTGCTGTTTTTATTTATTCAGATTATAAAAATATATTTCTACCATCAATATTACACTTTTATCACTATCTTTTCGCCGAACTAGTACGCCTATACAATTTGCCATTGTATTGGGTGTGTTGGGGACACAAGAGATTTCTTGTATTTGGTTGCAGGGTTGTTTGAGAGAGACGACCTTCATCCTACACCTCCCACGGATTGATAAACCTTAGGTCATCCACTTGAGCGAAAATTGCTACTGTCGTACAAAACTCTGCGCTTGGAGGCCCAACATGAGTCTACAAGAATAAAGTTGCGTAGTAGACACCAGGAAGATACGCACATAGGATTTAACAACATCAAATGCGATAGATGCTAAACTATGAATGGCTGGTTGTGCTTCCTCCACAGGAATAGGTGTACTAACTGGTGGAGTTGGGGTTCGCCGTGGTAGTACTGATGCTTTGGGCACTGTAGCTGTCTTACTAACTGCTCTTGTTTGGGAGCTATGTGGAGGAGATGGTGCTCTGTCAACAGGAACTGGGTTACTATCTGCTGGGGTTGGGGTTAGATTGCGTGAAGCTGGTTCTCTGTCCATTGCAGTAGGGGTAAAATCTGTGAGAGTCTGGGTTATGTGTGGTAGGGCTAGTTCTCATGTATGTACAACCGGGGTTCTATCTCCACCAAGAGGTAGCATTGTTTTATTTGAAGACCGTGTTTTTATTCCGCTAGATACTGCCATCAGCCGCTCCAATTCAAATGGCTGATAAACAGGAAACATAGTTGAATGTACAGACATTGTATGAGAGACAGATGCAATAGATAGTGTGGAAAAAAATAGGGCATGAAATAGTTGACATGTATATTGTTTAACTAAAACGGATAGCATGACATAATTTCACATATATGATGTCTATCTAAATTGGATAGCATAGCATAACATAATTCAAAGATATGACGACTAACTAAACATGATCGCATGACATAATTCACATACATGTTATCTAAGTAATCAGAATCGCAAGATTTAATTCACATATGTGATCTATATGCTAAGCCGAGGGCATTCGCATATATGATGTCTGAACTAAGAACATGGTGTTGAATATTGTGTATATGATCGATGTCGGCTAGGACTACCTCGGTATTTCCACAAAGAGGAAGGGATGATGCAGCACAGCGACGGTAGGTATTTCCCTCAGTGAAGAAACAAGGTTATCGAACCAGTAGGAGAACCAAGCAACACAATGTAAACAGCCCCTGCACACAGATAACAAATCCTCGCAATCCGACGTGTAAAAGGGGTTGTCAATCCCTTTCGGGTAGCGGCGCCCCAAGATGGGCAAACGGACATGAGGAAATTGTAGTAGATTGATAGATCGAACGCCAAATAAAATAAATAAGAATATAACGTAGCGAGGTATTGTTGTGTTGTTGGTTTAATAGATCTGAAAATAAATGCAAAGGAAAAGTAGATAGCAAAGTCAAATATATGAGAAAGAGACCCGGGGGCCGTAGGTTTCACTAGTGGCTTCTCTCGAGAAAAATAGCAAACGGTGGGTAAACAAATTACTGTTGGGCAATTGATAGAACTTCAAATAATCATGACAATATCCAGGCAATGATCATTACATAGGCATCACGTCCAAGATTAGTAGACCGACTCCTGCCTGCATCTACTACTATTACTCCACACATCGACCGCTATCCAGCATGCATCTAGTGTATTAAGTTCATGGAGAAATGGTGTAATGCAATAAGAACGATGACATGATGTAGATAAGATCTATCTATGTAGAGATAGACCCCATCGTTTTATCCTTAGTAGCAACCATTGTTCAAGATATCTTCTGATATTCTGATAAATCAGCCGATTTATCGCTTACCATTGTCTGACTGATAAGATAAATCGGCCGATAAATCAGCCGATATGGCGACAAATCGGCCGAGATGCTGATAAACTAGCCGATTTACCCCTTATCATGGGTCGACCGATAAGTTACCGATAAGCGATATCCCCAACATTGGTAGCAACGATACACACGTGTCGGTTCCCCTTCTGTCACTGGGATCAAGCATCGTAAGATCGAACCCACTACCAAGCACCTCTTCCCATTGCAAGATAAATAGATCAAGTTGGCCAAACACAACCCTAATATCGGAGAAGAAATATGAGGCTATAAGAGATCATGCATAAAAGAGATCAAAGAAACTCAAATGCTTTCATGGATATAAAGATATAACTGATCATAAACTCAAAGTTCATCAGATACCAACAAACACAACGCAAAAGAGTTACATCATATGGATCTCCAAGAGACCATTGAATTGAGAATTCAGCGAGAGAGAGGAAGCCATCTAGCTACTAACTACGGACCTGAAGGTCTATAAAGAACTACTCACGCATCATCGGAGTGGCACCAATGGATGTGGTGAACCCCATCCGTGATGGTGTCTAGATTGCATCTGGTGGTTCTGGACTCTGCGGCGGCTGGATCAATATTTAGTCGACTCCCCTAGGGTTTTGGAAATATTGGGGTATTTATAGAGAAAAGAGGCGGTCCGGGGGGCACCCAAGGTGGGCACAACCAACCAGGGCGCGCCTAGGCCTCCTGGCGTGCCCTGGTCGGTTGTGCTCTGCTCGGAGCACCCCCCCAGGCGCAGCCAGGGCCCATTATGTGTCTTCTGGTCCATAAAAAATCCCCGTGAAGTTTCGTTGCATTTGGACGCCGTCCGAAATTGTTTTCCTGCAATGTAAAAAACATGCAGAAAATAGCAACTGGCACTTGGCACTATGTTAATAGGTTTGTACCAAAAAATGATATAAAATGACTATAAAATGATTACAAAACATCCAAGATTGATAATATACCAGCATGGAACAATCAATAATTATAGATAGGTTGGAGACGTATCAGCATCCCCAAGCTTAACTCCTACTCGTCCTCGAGTAGGTAAGTGATAAAAACAGAATTTTTTATGTGGAATGCTGCCTAATGATAACCCACAAGTATAGGGGATTGCAACAGTTTTTGAGGGTAGAGTATTCAACCCGAATTTAAAGATTCGACACAAGGGGAGCCAAAGAATATTTGAAGGTATTAGCAGCTGAGTTGTCAATTCAACCACACCTGGAGATTAATTATCTGCAGCAAGTAATCAGGAGCAAAGTAATATGATAGTTTTGATAGTAGTGACAGCAGTAACGGTAACGGTAACAGTGATAGCCGTAATCTGTAGCAAGTGTAACAATGATGATAGCAGTAGTAACTTAGGAAGAACAATATAAGATAAATTCGTAGGCTTTGGATCGGTGACTTGTTGGATGATATTCATCATGTGACAGTTATAACCTAGGGCGATACGGCTCTAGGACCAGTTCATCGATATAACGTAGGCATGTATTCCGTAAATAGTCATACGTGCTTTATTAAAAGAACTTGCATGACATCTTTTGTCCTACCCTCCCATGGCAGCGAGGTCCATAATGGAAACTAAGGGATATTAAGGCCTCCTTTTAATAGCGAACTGGTACAAAGCATTACCACATAGTGAATATATGAACTCCTCAAACTACAGTCGTCACCGAGAGTGGGCCCGGTTGTTGTCACTCTGGGGTTGTCGGACCATAACACGTAGTAGGTGACTATAACTTGCAAGATCGAATCTAAAACATGGATATAATGATGAATTCATAAACGTATCAGATCCGAGTTCATGGCACCCGGGCCCAAAGTGACAAGCATTAAGCATAGCAAAGTCATAGCAACATACTTCTAAGAACATAGTGGATACTAGGGATCAAGCCCTAACAAAACTAACTCGATTACATGATGAATCTCATCCAACTCCTCACCGACCAGCGAGCCTACGAAGGAATTACTCACTCCCGGTGGGGAGCATAATGGAATTGGCGATGGAGATGGGTTGGTGATGACGAAGAACGAAGATCCCCTCCCCGGAGCCCCAAACGGACTCCAGATCTGCCCTCCCGAGGAAGAACAGGGCTTGGCGGAGGCTTTGTCTCGTGGAACGCTATAATTCTTTCTCCCTGATATTTTTCTCCGAAAATAGAAATTTATAGCGTCGGTTTCAGGGTCAGCGGGGCCACCAGGTGGGTACAACCCACCTGGGCGCGCCAGGAGATGGGGGCGCGCCCTGGTGGGTTGTGCCCACCCAGGTGCCCCTCTCCGGCAGGTCTTGGCTTTAGAAATTCTCTTTTATTATATAAAAATTCCTCGCGAAGTTTCGTTCCATTCTGAGAACTTTTATTTCTGCACAAAAACAACACCATGGTAGTTCTGCTGAAAACAGTGTCAGTCCGGGGTTAGTTTCATTCAAATCATGCAAATGAGAGTCCAAAACAAGAGGGAAAGCATGGGAAAAAGTTGATACGTTCGAGACGTATCGAGACGTATCAACGACATGGTAGTTCAAGCAATTCAGTTGATAAACTGAAAGTGAGAAAGAAAAACTTTGTTGAACTCTTTTGCTCTTGTTTGCATAAATAAGCTTAAACAGCACCCAGGTTTTCAGCCAATCATTATAACTAACCATGTCGACAATAACTCTTAATAATTATAATGACTCATATCAATGACATAATCAGCTAGCGAGCAATAATAAAACATCTCAAATAGCAACACATTGTCAAAACAACCATGATATAATATGACAATAGTGGTATCTCGCGAGCCCTTTCTGAGACCGCAAAACATAAATGCAGAGCACCACCAAAGTTCAAGCAGCGACTAAACATTGTAATTCATGGTAGAAAAGATCCAGTCATGATGCACCCAACATTAGCTACACACAATGCATAAATCATGACAACTATGCTCCCTCAGTTTCTGGCGCTTGTTTTAGAAGGTGGTGACACAACATAAAAGTAAATAGATAGTCCCTTCGCAGAGGGAAGCAATGATTTGTAGAGGTGCCAGAGCTCAAATTTTAAAACAGAGGTAAATGATTATTTTGAGACATGCACCCTTCTTATTCACTTCACGACCATCAATTATCAACATCTTCCATGCTAAGCACGCTAGTGGCGGTTCCCAAGTGATAAAAGTAAAGGTTTTGACTCCATTGGGAGTTTTTGTTTGATTATTTCAGAGATGAACTCTTTTTCATGTTTGCAGTTTGGGACTGGGCATCCCTATTACCGCCCTTTTCTCGTGCGATGGAGAGTGAATAAACACTCGACCTGAGAATAACCCACTTAGCATGGAAGATACCGACCACCTCCTGTCGTTCCATGAACAATCCAGGCACACAAAATGGATAATTTTTAGAACTTTTTTAGAGGTAGCACACGCAAATTTACTTAGGACGGCAGGGTAATACCGTATATAGGTAGGTATGGTGGACTCATCTGGAATAACTTTGGGTTCAAGGTTTTTGATGTACAAATAGAATTCCCACTTAGTACAATCGAAGGCTAGCAATTAGATTGAGAAGCAGCCAGCTAGAGAGCAACAACGTTCATAACCATGCATTATGCATAAGTAACATTGGACACTAGCATGAGTAGGATATGAACACCATGAACATAAATATCATAGAGGCTATGTTGGTTTTGATTCAACTACATGCATGAAGATGTGCCAGGTCAAGCCACTCGAACATTCAGAGGAGGATACCATATCATCATACAACATCACAATCATTTTAACGCTATGTTGATATCCAAGATAAATCATTATCCACTCCTAGCTACTTATGCATGGCATATAAGAAATAACGTTTGCAAAAAAACCCTTTTTTCTTTCAAAAGTCTATAAAAATTATATTGCTAGTTCCATTTTAATTATATTCTTTTTTCTTAATGTTAATAAAAAAGAATATAATATCTAATTGTCATTGCAAACATGTTTTATCATAATGGGATGAATCATGGATACTAGGTTAAACATATTTACACAAACAGAACAAGTCGAGTTCATACCGGTTTCTCTTTGCCACGGCCAGTTCATCGAATATTGTCATTATTGTCTTTCACTTGCACGACCGAATGATGTGAAAATAATAATAGTGCAAGAGTACCGTGGAATAAGCTGGAATATGCAAACATTTTATTTAACAACAGAAGACAAGGTAAAATGTGCTCTTATTAGTTCAACAGTTATTCATATGAGAGCCACTCAACATTTTCATCGTGGTCTTCTCCTCGGTGCAACTCAAATAAAAAAAAGAAATTCAGAGAAACACACTGAAATATTTTTGGAGTTTTTGGTTTTCTTGAACAAGCAAATAAAAGGGAAAAGCAAAAACGAGAAAAACTATTTACACGGGAAAGCTCCCAACAAGCAAAAGAAGAACAAGGAAATCTTTTTGGGTTTTCTTTTTAGTGCTACTACTAAGCATGCATAGAAAGTAAACTACTACAACTAATTTTTTCCAAAGTTTTTCAAACACACAAGAAGAAAGCAAGAAAATAAATTTAAGCATTGAAGATATAATGAAAATGTGTGAACACCGACAAATAAAATGATATTTATGAACATGAATATAATGTCGGTAAGCAACACGTACTCCCCCAAGCTTAGGCTTTTGGCCTAACTTGGTAGTCGATCAGTAGTTTGGATAGTAGTTGGCATGGTAGCTCACGGAGGCTCTCGGTGCGGAGGCCTCAGCCTGATGTGCTGCCTTCACTGCCGCGTTGTGAGCTCGAGCCTCGCTCTCAAGAACAAAATATCTTCCTCTGTTGTGGTAGTCTAATAGAGCAGGCGCAGGCAAATATGTGTCCACAACAGATGTTTTGTTAAACAATAGATTATAAGTGAAATTATGATTATTTCCCTTGAGAATTTTATGATCTTTCAACGTGCCAAAATCTAAATACTGCGTGGGTAGGATAGGATCAAAGGGCAAAGGTGAAACACCCATCCCTCGTGCTAGACGTGTGGCATAAATTCCACCATAGAACTAGCCACTTTTAGCATTGTGCTGAAGTCTGCGTGCAACAATCGCCCCAAGGTTATAATCCCTTTCATCGGTGAGGGCAGTACGAATGAGGCTCTAGTCTGGGGCACAAAGTGTACTATAGTCTTGTTTGCCTACAATACATTTCCCGTTGAATAATGCAAAGTACTGAATTGCGGGAAAATGCATATTCTTTATTCTACCTTGTGTCACTCCCCTCCTCTCACCGTTGCAAAGACTAGTTAAGAAAGCTTCGAACTCAGCCTTTGGTGGTTCGTCAAGCGAACCCCAAAATGGAAGTTTGCAATGGTGAGCAAAATTTTCCAGTGAGATAGTAAATGGATTATCACAAAGCATAAAAGACACCCTAGACTCACGAGGGAAAAATTTAAATCCTTTGACAAACGTCTCAGTGAGAATGTGGCGTTGTTCACACTTATCTGAAATGTAGGGACCGAGACCGGCATTGTGAACATATTGCTCAAATTCCTCCTAAATGCCCACTCGCATCATATACTCATCGCAAGGCCATAAGCATGTTTTGGTAGCGGCACCTCGTGTGGAACTTTCACTTGGTTCAACATAAGACCGGCGGGCAGAACTGTCACTAGAAGATGCCCCCGAGGATCTTCTCCTCGAGGAACTCCTTCCAAACAAGTTCATAATGTCTGCGTACAATTTTCCTATGGACAAAAATCTGAATTTTTTAGTCCTCAAAATTTTCTCAACAAAATTTCACAAAATGGATAGCAACTACTCATAGGGATACATAGAGGCCATAGCAAGCATTCAAACTACTTACAACACTAATAATTCAACATGCAAGTCCATCTACAGCAACACCAAGAGTAGCTAATTATTCAAAATATAAACTACTAAAACAAAAACTAATTGGACAAACGGTGGAGTCACATACCAAGCAACAATCCCCCGAAACAGTTTCGGAAATGGAGCTTCGAGCAAAGAGATCGAAATCCGCGGGTTTGAGAGCAAGAACACAGGAGAGAGAGCAAGGGAGATTTTTTCTGGAGGTAAGTGATGATGTGGGCTAAAGAGATAAGTGAGGGGGCCCACGTGGGGACCACAACCCACCAGGGCGCGCCTGGGGGTCAGGTGGGTTGTGCCCACCTGGTGCACCTCCCTCTGGTATTATTTGCACCAAAATTTAGAAATATTCAAAAAAATCATATAAAATTTTCAGGGCATTCTGAGAACTTTTATTTTTGGGTCATTTTTTATTGCACAAAAAATTCAGAAAATAGAAAAAACATGGCATTTTATTTTGTCTAATGAATAAAAACAGAAAACAAAAAGTAAGGACGGAAGGTAGTGCTTACTAAATTCATCAACTTCATACCGCTCAAAAATGATTCATTAATAAGGTTGATCAGGTCTTATTAACAACCACTTTCGATTAGAATGAAACCGAAGAATTTTCGTAAATCACTAAGTTACCTCAATGGGGATATGGATATCCCCAACAATAAGCATTTCATATTTCTTTTTGATAGTAGGTAGAGGTATTTTAAAACTTCCAATATTGATTGTCCGAGATTTTTCAATAACATTAATACCGATCACTTGGAATTGGTTCTTCGGAAAGTGCACCGTATGCTCATTACCATTAATATGAAAAGTGACATTGCTTTTATTGCAATCAATAACAGCCCCTGCAGTATTCAAGAAGGGTCTACCAAGGATAATCGACATGTTTTCGTCCTCGGGCATCTCAAATATAACAAAGTCAGTCAAAATAGTAACATTAGCAACAACAACGGGCACGTCCTCACAAATACCGATAGGTATGGCAGTTGATTTGTCAGCCATTTGCATAGATATCTCAGTAGGTGTGAGTTTATTCAAGTCAAGTCTTTTATATAAAGAGAAAGGCATAACACTAACACCAGCTCCTAAATCACACAAAGCAGTTTTCACATAATTCTTTTTGATAGAGCAAAGTATAGTTGGTATTCCCGGATCTCCACGTTTTTTAGGTACTCCATCTTTGAAAGTATAATTAGCAAGCATAGTGGAGAATTCAGCTACCGGTATCTTTCTCTTATTAGTGATGATGTCTTTCATATACTTTGCATAAGGAGGAATTTTCATGATATCAGTCAAGCGAGTACGCAAAAAGACTGGCCTCAGCATTTCTGGAAAGCATTCAAATTCTTCATCATCTTTCTTCTTAGTTGACTTGGGTGGAAAAGGCATAGGTTTTTGAACCCACGGTTCTCTTTCTTTACCGTGTTTTCTAGCAATGAAGTCTCTTTTATCATACCTTTCTTTCTTAGGTTGTGGGTTATCAAGATCAATAGGTGGTTCTATCTCAACATCCTTATCTGGTTCTTTTTCATTATTTGGTTGAGTGTCTTCATGAAATTCATCATTATCTTTTTCTTTATCACTAGGTGAGTGTTCATTACCAGATTGAGTTTCAGCATCAGAAATAGAAGTTTCATTTTCATTATCAGGAGGTTTCTCTATTTTAGGTTCACTAGAAGTGTGCAAAGTCCTATCATTTTCCTTTTTCTTTTTCCTTCTAGAAGGACTAGGTGCACTAGTGTTATTTCTTTGTGAATCTTGTTCAATTCTTTTTGGGTGTCCCTCAGGATAAAGTGGTTCCTGAATCATTTTACCTCCTCTAGTTTCAACTCTAACAGCAAAGTCATGCATATTATGATTCATTTCATCAAGTAATTCCCTTTGTAATTCAGCAACTTGTTCTAACTGAGTTTGAACCATAGAAGCATGTTTTCCAACACCTCTAACATCATTTGAGATTCTAAATAACAAGTCACTCAAGCGAGCAATCATATCAGAATTATATTTCTATTGTTTCATAACATTTGCATTGAAGTGATCTTGTTTTCCAATGTAGTTTTCAAACTCATAAAGGCATTGGCTAGGATGCATATTGTGAGGATTGTCATTTTCATTGATTTCATAAGAGAATTTACCTCTACCACCTTAGGCAGTGGTGGGGTATTAAGCCCATGTATTTCTTCAATACAAGGTAAATTTTTAACATCCTCAGCCTTAATACCAATTTCCTTCATAGATTTCTTTGCCTCTTGCATATCTTCAGGACTGAGATATGATATAGCCCTCTTCTTCGGAGTGGGTTTAGGCAGTGATTCAGGAAGAGTCCAATCATCATACTTTTTCAATATGTTATTCAATAATTCTTCAGCTTGAGCAATAGTCCGTTCCCTGAAAACACAACCAACACAACTATCTAGGAAGTCCCTACAAGCATCAGTTAGTCAATTATAGAAGATATCAAGTATTTCATTTTTCTTAAGAGGATGATCAGGCAAAGCATTAAGTAATTGGCAAAGCCTCCCCCAAGCTTGTGGGAGACTCTCTTCTTTAGTTTGAACAAAGTTAAATATTTCCTGTAAGGTAGCTTGTTTCTTGTGAGCAGGAAAATATTTTTCAGAGAAGTAATAAATCATATCCTGGGGACTACGCACACAACCATGAGTAAGAGTATTGTACCAAGCTTTAGCATCACCATTTAATGAGAAAGGAAATAATTTGAAAATAAAGTAATAGCGAGTTTTCTCATCATGAGTAAAAAGGGTAGCTATATCATTCAACTTAGTAAGATGTGCCACAACAGTTTCAGTTTCATAACCATGGAAAGGATCAGATTCCACCAAAGTAGTTAACTCTGGGTCGACAGAGAATTCATAATCCTTATCATCAATAAATATAGGTGAAGTAGCAAACTTAGGATCATATTTCATTCTAGCATTCAGAGATTTTTCTTTATACTTGCATAGTAATTTCTCTAGATCATCTCTATCCTTACAAGCAAGAATATCTCTAGTTGTCTCCTCATTCATAACATAACCTTCCGGTACCTTAGGCAATTCATATCTAGGAAGTCTAGTTCTAGCAGGTGTTTCAGGAGTTTCAGTTTCAAGCTCATCATCAGATTCAACAACATCATGTTGTATTACTCTAGCAATTTGTGCATCAAGAAAATCACTAAGTGGCACATCATCAATTTCAAGCAAGGTACTAGCATCATCATAAGAATCATTCATAGTAGAAGTAGCATCATCAATAACTTGCGACATATTAGAATTCATATCATGTGGTGGTGTTGCAAGTTTATTCATAACAGAAGGTGAATCTAAAGCAGAACTGGATGGCAGTTCCTTACCCCCCCTCGTCTTAGAGGGATAAATCTTAGGCGTAGGATCCTTCAGATTCCTCATAGTGATAATTTGATAATAATCCCAAGTGACTCAACAAATGTAGCTATGCTCCCCGGCAACGGCGCCAGAAAAAGGTCCTGATAACCCACAAGTATAGGGGATCACAACAGTTTTTGAGGGTAGAGTATTCAACCCAAATTTATAGATTCGACACAAGGGGAGCCAAAGAATATTTGAAGGTATTAGCAGCTGAGTTGTCAATTCAACCACACCTGGAGATTAATTATCTGCAGCAAGTAATCAGTAGCAAAGTAATATGATAGTTTTGATAGTAGTGACAGCAGTAACGGTAACGGTAACAGTGATAGCAGTAATTTTGTAGCAAGTGTAACAGTGATGATAGCAGTAGTAACTTAGCAAGAACAATATAAGATAAATTTGTAGGCATTGGATCAGTGACTTGTTGGATTATATTCATCATGTGACAGTTATAACCTAGGGCGATATGGCACTAGCTCCAGTTCATCGATATAATGTAGGCATGTATTCCGTAAATAGTAATACATGCTTTATTAAAAGAACTTGCATGACATCTTTTGTCCTACCCTCCCATGGCAGCGGGGTCCATAATGGAAACCAAGGGATATTAATGCCTCCTTTTAATAGAGAACCGGAACAAAGCATTAACACATAGTGAATGCATGAACTCCTCAAACTACGGTCATCACCGAGAGTGGGCCCGATTTTTGTCACTCCGGGGTTGTCGGATCATAACACGTAGTAGGTGACTATAACTTGCAAGATCAGATCTAAAACATGGATATAATGATGAATTCATAAAAGGTTCATATCTGAGTTCATGGCACCCGGGCCCAAAGTGACAAGCATTCAGCATAGCAAAGTCATAGCAACATAAATCTAAGAACATAGTGGATACTAGGGATCAAGCCCTAACAACTAACTCGATTACACGATGAATCTCATCCAACTCCTCACCGACCAGCGAGCCTACGAAGGAATTACTCACTCCCGTTGGGGAGCATCATGGCATTGGCGATGGAGAAGGGTTGGTGATGACGAAAAACGAAGATCCCCTTCTCCGGAGCCCCAAACGGACTCCAGATCTGCCCTCCCTAGGAAAAACAGGGCTTGGCGATGGCTCCGTCTCGTGGAACGCGATAATTCTTTCTCCCTGATTTTTTATCCGAAAATAGGAATTTATAGCGTCGGTTTCAGGGTCAGCGGGGCCACCAGGAGGAGAGGGGGGCGCGCCATGGTGGGTAGTGCCCACCCAGGTGCCCCTCTCCGGCAGGTCTTGGCTCCAGAAATTCTCTTTTATTATATAAAAATTCCTCGCGAAGCTTCGTTCCATTCCGAGAACTTTTATTTTTGCACAAAAACAACACCATGGTAGTTCTGCTGAAAATAGCGTCAGTCCGTGGTTAGTTTCATTCCAATCATGCAAATTAGAGTCCCAAACAAGAGGAAAAGCGTGAGAAAAACTAGATACGTTGGAGACATATCACCTACCATGTCATATCATATTCTTTTCTTTATAGCAGGGACATTTGGACTTTTATGTGATTCAAAGCAATAGTCTAGTTTTGACATGATAATTTTAAATACACAAGCATATCAACAAGCAACCATGTCTTTCAAAATATCAACGCTAAATTAAGTTATCCCTAGCCCATCATGCTGAACCATTGATCCATTCATGAAACACACTCGCATATTAGCTACACCCAGTACTCAAGTACGATCATATTGCCTCCTAGTTGGTGCTTTTGTAGAGTGAAGTAGGGATTTGTAGAGGTGCCAGAGCTCAAAGCGAAAAACTTAGAGATAAAAACATTTTGGGAGGTGTATCCATCCCACCAACGAAAACGACTTAGAGTTCCCAACACTTTCCATGCTAGATATATCGTAGGCGGTTCCCAAACAGAAAATAAAGTTTATTCCTTTTTCCACCATACTTTCACTTTGCATGGCTACCCTCCATACCAACAATTTCCAAGGAATTTATTATTTGACAACATAAAGTAAATTCATTTTTGTTTCATTTCGGGACTGGGCATCCCTAAAACATTTGCCTTACTCTTGTGCAATGACAAGTGAATAAACACTCATCGTGAGAATAACATATCCATCATGGAAAATATTAGCCACCCCTCACCGCTCCGCGAGCGAAACGAACACACAAAAGAGAAGTTTATTTTGAAAATTAGAGATGGCAGATGCAACTTTGCTTAGAATGGCAAAAGAATACCGCATATAGGTAGATATAGTGGACTCATTTGGCAAAACTGGTTTAAAGGATTTTGGATGCACAAGTAAAGATCATACTTAGTGCAAAATAAAGGCTAGCAAAAGATTGAGAAGTGACCAACCAAGAAACGAATAATCTCATAAGAAAGCATTAAGCATAATTAACGCCGAATAATGCACCACAAGTAGGATATAATTTCATTGCATGACTATTGACTTTCGTGCTTGCATAGGGAATCACAAACCTTAACACCAATATCCTTACTAAAGCATAATTACTCACATCATCATATCTCAAAACTATTACTCAGAATCAAGTTTATCTTGTCCAATGATCTTCATGAAAGTTTTTATTATATCATTCTTGGATACTATCACTTTGGGACAAATTTTCATGGGTTGCTTTTCATAAGCTCAAACTAATATAAGTGAAGATCATGAGCATAATTTGTTTCTTTTTCTTAAAATAATTTAAGTGAAGCAAGAGAGAATTTCTTGAAAATTTTACTAACTCTCGAATAAATCTAAGTGAAGAAAGAGAGCATTTCTTCAAAAATACTAAAGCACACCGTGCTCAAAAAGATATAAGTGAAGCACTAGAGCAAGTCCATAGCTCATAAAAATTTAAGTGAAGCATAGAGAGCAATTCTAACAAGTCATGACATAATTTTGGCTCTCTCAAATAGGTGTGTCCTGCAAGGGATCAAGACTTAAAACACAAAATAAAACAAGCAAAGACTAATATTATACAAGACGCTCCAAGCAAAACACATAGTATGTGACGAATAAAAATATAGCTCCGAGTAAAATACCGATGGTCGTTAGAAGAAAGAGGGGATGCCACTCGGGGGCATCCCCAAGCTTAGTTGGTTGCTTATTTTTGGATAATAGCTTGGGATGGCGGGGAATCCCCAAGCTTAGGCTCTTCTATCCTCCCTTCATCCATCGTAAGATAACCCAAAACTTGAAAACTTCAATCACACAAAACTCAACAAAACCTTCATGAGATCCGTTAGTGTAAGAAAAAGAAATCACAACTATAAGTACTGTATCAAACCAGTTCATATTTTGTTTTTGCATTATATCTACTGTATTCCAACTTTTCTATGGCAAAAACTCATCAAACAAAACCATAGAGCCATCAAAATAAGCACACAATTCAAAGAAAACAGAATCTGTCAAAACAGAATAGTCTGTAGCAATCTGATTTGTTCGAATACTTATGGAACTCCAAAACTTCTGTAAAACCAGGATGACCTGGGTAATGCGTACATTAATCTTCTGAAAAAATAATTGGCATTTTATCACGCTCTGGTGATTTTTAACAATTGTTTTCGTGAGCGCATAAGTTTCTGTTTTTCAACAAGATCAAACAACTATCACTCAAGAAGATCCTAAAGGCTTTACTTGGCACAAACACTAATTAAAACACAAAAAACACAATCATAATAGTAGCATAATTGTGCAAACACACAAGAACAGAAAGCAAAAAGCAAAAATAATTTTTATTCAATGGGTTGTCTCCCAACAAGCGATATAGTTTTACGCCCTTAGCTAGGCATAAAGCAAGGATCTAAGTATTGTCATCTTTGGTTTGAGATCCATAAGATGCCCTCGTGATTGATTCATATGGTGGCCTAATTCTTTTTCTAGGGAAGTGTTACATACCCTTCCTCAAAGGAAATTGGAACTTAATATTGCCTTTTTTCATATCAATCATGGCACCGATAGTGCGTAGAAACGGTCTACCAAGAATAATAGGACAAGACGGATTGCAATCAATATCAAGAACAATAAAATCTATGGGCACATAATTCCTATTTGCAAGAATAAGAACATCATTAATTCTTCCCATAGGCTTTTAATAGTGGAATCCCCCAAGTGCAAATTCAAAGAACACGATTCAATATCGGTAAGACCAAGCACATCACATAAAGATTTCGCAATTGTACAAACACTAGCACCAAGTCACACAAAGCAAAACACTCATAATTTTTAATCTTGACTTTTATAGTAGGTTCCCATTCATCATGCAATTTTCTAGGAATTGGAACTTCTAATTCCAATTTTTCTTTAAAAGCTTTCATCATAGCATCAACAATAGGTTTAGTAAAAGCTTTATTTTGTTCATAGGCATGGGGTGAATTTATCATGGATTGCAACGAAGAAATACAATCAATCAAAGAGCAACTATCATAATTAAAGTCTTTGTAATCCAAAAGAGTGGGCACATCACTAGTTAAAGATTTTACCTCTCCAAACCCACTTTTATCAATTTTCTCAACAAGATTTTCACCCTCCGAATCATCGGGACGCCTTCTAACTAAAGTTGACTCTTCTCCAATCCCTTTTTCATCAACCTTAACTATATTAAACAAGGAATCAATAGAAGAAACATCAATCATTTTAAGATTTTCATCATATTTATCTTCTAACGAGATTGGTTTAGCAGCCATTTGATTTACTAAGGTATCTTGTGCATTGGATATTTTTCCTAGTAAACTTTCAGCAAAAGCATACTTAGATTGGAGATTGGAAACTTCTCTACTAATATCATCAAGTTGTTTTGTAATAGCATCTAGCACAACAGAGTGCTCCTTAAGTTCTTTGGTAAACTACTTATTATGCTCAAATTATGTGGTCATATATTCCTTAGTACTTTTCTCAATTTCAAGCAAAATATTGGGGTAAGTAACATCATAATATTTTCTTTGAAGCATCACGATTACGCAAATAAGAACGCACACAAAAACAGATCCAGCAAGAAAATGGTGAACGGAAAAAAAGAGGGGCGAATAAAACGACAAATTTTTGTGAAGTGGGGGAGAGGAAAACGAGAGGCAAATGGCAAATAATGTAAATTGCGAGGAGATGAGATTTGTGATTAGGAACCTGGTATATGTTGAAGATACTCCCTGGCATATTCTTTATTCCTTTTGATGTCGGCTAGGACTACGTCGGTATTTCCCCAAAGAGGAAGGGATGATGCAGCACATCAACGGTAGGTATTTCCCTCAGTGAAGAAACCAAGGTATTCGAACCAGTAGGAGAACCAAGCAACACAATGTAAACAACCCATGCACACAGATAACAAATCCTCGCAACCCGACGTGTAAAAGGGGTTGTCAATCCCTTTCAGGTAGCGGCGCCCCAAGATGGGCAAACAGACGTGAGGAAATTGTAGTAGATTGATAAATCGAACGCCAAATAAAATAAATAAGAATAAAACGCAGCGAGGTATTTTTGTGTTTTTGGTTTAATAGATCTGAAAATAAATGCAAAGGAAAAGTAGACCGCAAAGGCAAATATATGAGAAAGAGACCCGGGGGCCGTAGGTTTCACTAGTGGCTTCTATCGAGAAAAATAGCAAACGGTGGGTAAACAAATTACTGTTGGGCAATTGATAGAACTTCAAATAATCATGACGATATCCAGGCAATGATCATTACATAGGCATCATGTCCAATATTAGTAGACCGACTCCTGCCTGCATCTACTACTATTACTCCACACATCGACCGCTATCCAGCATGCATCTAGTGTATTAAGTTCATGGAGAAACAGAGTAATGCAATAAGAACGATGACATGATGTAGACAAGATCTATCTATGTAGAGATAGACCCCATCATTTTATCCTTAGTAACAAAGATACATACGTGTCGGTTCCCCTTCTGTCACTGGGATCAAGCACCGTAAGATCGAACCCACTACAAAGCACCTCTTCCCATTGCAAGATAAATAGAGCAAGTTGGCCAAACAAAAACCCAAATATTGGAAAATAAATACGAGGCTATAAGAGATCATACATAAAAGAGATCAAAGAAACTCAAATACTTTCATGGATATAAAAAGATACAACTGATCATAAACTCAAAGTTCATCAGATCCCAACAAACACACCGCAAAAGAGTTACATCATATGGATCTCCAAGAGACCATTGTATTGAGAATTCGGCGAGAGAGAGGAAGCCATCTAGCTACTAACTACGGACCCGAAGGTCTACAAAGAACTACTCACACATCACCGGAGAGGCACCAATGGAGGTGGTGAACCCCATCCATCATGGTGTCTAGATTGGATCTGGTGGTTCTGGCCTCTGCAGTGGCTGGATCAATATTTCGTTGACTCCCCTTGCGTTTTGCGAATATTGGGGTATTTATAGAGCAAAGAGGCGGTCCGGGGGCACCCGAGGTGGGCACAACCCACCAGGGCGCGCCTGGGCCTCCTGGTGCGCCCTGGTGGGTTTTGCCCTCCTCGGAGCACCCCCAGGTGCAGCCAGGGCCCATTATGTGTCTTTTGGTCCATAAAAAATTGCCATGAAGTTTCGTTGCATTTGGACTTCGTCTGATATTGGTTTCCTGCGATGTAAAAAACATGTAGAAAACAGCAACCGGCACTTGGCACTATGTCAACAGGTTAGTACCAAAAAATGATATATAATGATTATAAAACACCCAAGATTGATAATATAACTGCATGGAACCATAAAAAATTGTAGATACGCTGGAGGCGTATCAATGATGTCTAAACTATGCAATGCAAGACACCATATGCGTGATATGAGCAGTATAACCGTGCCAAGTTAGAGCATACACCTCGGTGGGGGAATAGGACCGGTCATCTGTCTCTGAATCCATCTCTGAGGACCGGTCATCGGTGAGGTAGCACTGTCTGCTCTGAAGGCCTTGTTTTCACTCCAGATTTTTCCATCACCCACTCAAATGGCTGATTCACAGGAAGAGTAGTTTAATGTACAAACATTATCGACAAGTGGAAATATAATGAAGAAAAGGATGGGAAAGAAATCATTCAAATATATGATGTCTGGTTAAACAGGATGGCATTGCACATTTCACATATATTATGGCTGGCTAAAAGACATGAGACTACATAATTCCCATATATTATATTGAAACTAAACAGATGGCATTACAGAACATGTCTAAACTAAGTAGATGACATATATGATGTTGAAAGTAGGCACTGCAAGGCAACATATGCACGATATGACTAACATCATCATGCCAAGTTAGAGCAAACACCTTGGGGGGTAAATAGGAGTGGTCAACTGCGTCTGAATCCGCCTCAGAACAGATATCTTCCTCTGGATTACAATCTGGAGAGGTGGGGATGGTTTTCCATTGAACCCACCATGGAGCGATGTCTGCATGACATTGTATTGCCGCGCAAAACTCTTCTCTTTTTCTGTACATGTTCAGCATGACTGTGTACAATATCTGACATGCATACAAAAATATATAGTGAGATTATGTAAGGAGAGGATGCAGAAATCTAGAGTAATGGTAACAACCAGTGGATGGATCCAAAAATAATGGTAGCAGGCTGATGATTGCTTTAATTTAATATTAAAAACAGATGATGATTGCTTTACTATTTGTTTCCCACCCACGATGAACAACATAGGCATACCCTAGGTGAACCAGATATTAGACAGAGATACTATTCATTGATGCCTCGATATGTGCCCGACAACTAATTTAGAACTCAAGTTTAGACATCAATTCGGACCTGACTTAGAGTCTAAGAGGTGAACAGGACAATAAAGTAGCACTACAAAAAAAGACACATCCGTGACATTTTGGGCCGAACGAATTTTTTTTCTGTCATACATATGACACTTCTATGACGATAATTGTGACAAAACCCGGTATATCATAGATGTGGTGGGCTCCTACTTCTATGACAAAAAATCATGACAGAAAATGGGCTTTTCGTCCTGGGCGGGCCGGAGATGCAGCTGCATGACATTCTTTGGGCCGTCCATGACGGAAAAAAACCGTGGTAGAAGCGAGGGGGAGGAAAATTTCGGGGAGTTCCCGGTTACGGTGGGAGGTCGGGGGCCGAGCGATGCGCGTTTCTCTCGTACACGTACGCGTGTGTGCGAGGCGTTGGCTCTAACTGAACCCGAGCGAGGCATTGTGCTCTAACTGAACCCGAGCGATTGCACTGCAGGCTACGCGTTACTGAACCCGAGCGATCGATCGATGGCTGTTAACTGAACCCGATCGAGCGATTCCTTCGCTACTGCTGCTCACTGAAGCCGATCGATGCTGCCTCTGGGATGAATAGTGAGCGTTGCGGGGGGGGGGGGTTTGGATGAACAGTGAGCGGTGGCGTTGCCTCTGGATGAACAGGACCCCGTGGTGTGGTGGAGGGCTGGATGAACAGTAGACGGTGGAGGGGTGCCCGTGGAGGGGTGTTTGAACAGGACCCCGTGGTGTGGAGGGCCGGATGAACAGTAGACGGTGGAGGGGTGCCCGTGGAGGGGTGGTTGAACAGGACCCCATGGTGTGGAGGGCTGGATGAACAGTAGACGGTGGAGGGGTGGTTGAACAGTAGCCGGTGGAGTAGCGCGCGGTGGAGGCTGGATGAACAGGAGCCCGTGGAGGCTGGAGGAGGTCGACGGTAGCCCGTGGAGGCTGGAGGAGGTCGACGGTGGAGATGAACAGTATCCCGTGGAGTCCCATTTTGCGGTACGCCACACCCCTCCCGATGAACAAGACCCCCGTTTCGACCGTAGGAGGTCCGTTTCGTCCCTTTTGCGGTACGCCACACCCCTCCCGATCAACAGGACCCCTGTTTCGACCGTAGGAGGTCCGTTTCGTCCATTTTGCGGTACGCCACACCCCTCCCGATCAACAGGACCCCCATTTCGACCGTAGGAGGTCCGTTTCCTCCGTTTTGCGGTACGCCACACCCCTCCCGATCAATAGGACCCCGTTCCGAACGTAGGATGTCCGTTCCCTCCGTTGTGCGGTACGCCAGGCCTTGTTTCCATCGCCTGTTCTGTCCAAGCCCTCCCGATGAACACGACCACGCATTTTGTTCCGACCCAGCCGGTTGGCTCCCACGCGTTCCATTGCCTCCCGATGAACACGACGCATTCCGTTGCCTCCCCATGAACACGACGCATTCCGTTGCCTCCCCATGAACACGACGACGACGTTGTTTCTCCGTTCCGACCCAGCCATGTACACGAGCCCTGGCCGTACGTATGCGCGAGTAGGCGTTCGAGACTCCACCCATATGTACACATACGTGGCCGTATTTTCTTTCTTGCACCCTGGTCACTGTACGTACGTGTACATGCTACGTGCGCGCCTCTACTACGACACGTACGTGCCTCTACTACGACACGTGCGCGCCTCTACATCCACCAGTATATATGTACATACACATTCGCGACCAGAATGACAACGCTACGTACGCTTCGACCAGGTGGGTCCCGACTGTCAGGCACTTCCTTGCCTGCGAAGATGTAGCTGGTGGGTCCCAGCAGTCAGGGTGGCGAATCATTTTTTTTTACCCGGACACACTTCCTTGCATGCGAAGATGTAGCTGGTGGGTCCCAGCAGTCAGGGGCAAACGTTTTTTCGCGAAATACAGTGGCCCGTCCGGTGGGTCCCCGCTGTCAGGTGGAGGAATAATTATTTTGCACGTAATAAGGAGGCACTTCCTTGCTGCGGCCGTGGACCCAGCTGTCAGCCTCTCCACGTACAGTCCACGTCCGATGGAAGCCGTTCCTTGACCACGTTGACCACGCCGCGCCGAGAGCACCAGGGCGGTGGACGACGGCGAGGCCTAGGAAGGGGACGACGCGGAGCCGGGGAAGACGCGGCAGTGGATGCCCACGCGTAGAGGAGTACGAGGGTTCACTGGTTCGCTGTGGTGTGAGGCTGCAGTCGCCGCAGAATAACAGGGGGTGTGGGTGAGTAGAGGGATGGCCTGGCGTACCGCTGGTTTGGGCGGCTGGAGCAAGAAGACCAGAGGTTGAAGAAGCACTACGGCCGTTGGATGGACATCGTACGGTCACTGGAGCTAGAATCATGCATATTAACTAAGTTGACAAAGCCCTGCGTCCCCGTCAACTTAGTAGGCCCACAAGTTAGCCTGCCACTATACTGGGTCCCAGCTAACTGGGGGAGTATTCATTTTTTTGTGCGTAATAAGGAGGAACTTCCTTGCGTGCGAAGATATAGCTGGTGGGTCTGAGCTGTCAGCGACGGTAACGTTTTTTTCGCGAAATACAGAGGCCCTTTCGGTGGGTCCCTGATGTCAGGTGGAGGAATCATTATTTTGCGCGTAATAAGGAGGCATTTCCTTGCGTGCAGCCGTGGATCCAGCTGTCAGCGTCTCCACGTATAGTCCACTTCAGATGCATGTCGGTCGTTGACCACGTTGACCAGGCCGCGCCGAGAGCACCAGGGCGGTGGACGACGGCGAGGCCTAGGAAGGGAACAACACGGAGGTAGGGAAGACTCGACAGTTGTTTCCCACACAGAGGGGAGTACGACTGTATGAGGGTTTACTGGTTCGTCTGCCGTCGCCGGATTATAACAGCAGGTGTAGGTGAGTAGAGGGATGGCTAGGCCAGCGATGGGAGTACGGTGGGGCGGTGAGGCCTGCGCGGCAGCAGAGCCGGCCGCGGGGAGGAGGGAGCAGGCAGTCCCGCCGGCGCTTGTTTGAGAGGCTGGAGCAGGAAGAGTAGAGATTGAAGAAGCACGACGGCCGTTGGATGATCCAACAGTCACTGCTTGTGCGTCAACCTTTTTTTTAGGAAAGCCTCAAATCTGTGGAAAACAGCATACAGCCCATCTGCCATTATTTCTAATAATTTACAACCCATTTGCTAATTATTAAGGTTTTTTTTGGAGCCCATATTCTTTTTGTTAGCATTACAGCCCATATTGTGGCCACGGTTAAAAAATTATACGAAATTTTGCATATTTCGGTGCGGTCCGAACAGTTTTTAATCCCGAAATTTCGACTCACATTCAAACTGATTTTAAAAATAAATGTATATCAATATAAAATCCAACAAATTCTCCACGCATAAAAATTAATGTAATTTAAAATCTCAAAATGAAAAAAAAGATATTTGAAACTAATTGCCGGCTTGATGTGTTTTAAAAATGTACATCCCATTTCTCATTACTGATGGGCCATTTTCTCGGCCAGCCGAATGAAAGCTCTCCTCGTCTTGAAAGATTTGCAGCCCAACAGGCCTGACAAAGCGACTTACTTGGCAAATCACAAAAAAACTGGGCTGTGGCCGTGGTCCCAGCTGTCAGCCTCTCCACGTCCAGTACTCTTCCGATGGAAGTCGTTCCTTGACCACGTTGACCACGCCGCGCGGAGAGCACCACGGCGGTGGATGACGGCGAGGCCGAGGAAGGGGACGACGTGGAGCCGGGGAAGACGCGGCAGTGGAAGCCCGCGCGGAGAGGAGTACAAGGGTTCACTGGTTCGGCTGCGGTGTGAGGCTGCCGTCGCCGCAGGGCCTGGCCAGCGGTGGGAATAGTAGGGGGCGGTGAGGCCTCCGCGGCAGCACAGCCGGGCACGGGAGGCGGGAGCATGCGGCACGACCGGCGCTGCTTTGGGCGGCTGGAGCAAGAAGACCAGAGGTTGAAGAAGCACTATAGCCGTTGGATGGACATCATACGGTCACTGGAGCTAGAATCGTTCATATTGACTAAGTTGACAAAGCCCTTCGTCCCCGTCAACATAGTAGGCCCACAAGTCAGCCTCCCACCAAGGTGGGTCCCAGCTAGGCGGGGGAGTATTCATTTTTTTTGTGCGTAATAAGGAGGCACTTCCGGTGGGTCCGAGCTGACAGCGGGTGGGGCGTTTTTTCACAAAATACGGTGACCCATCAGGTGGGTCCCAGCAGTCAGGGGGCAAACGTTTTTTCGCAAAATACGGTGGCCCGTCCAGTGGGTCCCTGCTGTCAGTTGGAGGAATCATTATTTTCCGCGTAATAAGGAGGCACTTACTTGCTGCGGCCGTGGACCCAGCTGAGACTCTCCACGTACAGTATACTTCCGATGGAAGTCGTTCCTTGACCATGTTGACCTCGCCGCGTTCCGTTGCATGCATGCGTCCATGGGCGTGGTGCGTCCCCACTGTCAGCCTCTCACGTACAGTCATCTTCCGATGACTCTCGGTTGTTGACCACGTTGACCACACCGTGCCGAGCGCACCCAGACTGGAATGACCCGGAGATGGGGAAGACGGTGTAGTGGAGTCGCAGATGGAGAGGAGTGGGAAACTTCACTGGTTCGGGTGCGCGGCAGCACAGCCGCGGTGCCGCCTACGGGAGACAGGAGCAAGAACAGAGGTTGAAGAAGGAGCACGACTGTTGGATTAACATCCAATAGTCCAGCTGTTAGAATCATTTGTTGATTAAGTTGACAAAGCCGTGCGTACACGCCCGCTTACTAGGCCCACAAGTCAGTCACCAAATCTTACGGGTCCCGGCTGTCAACGGGATGAATAATTTTTTTCGCAAAACAAGGAGGCACTTCCTTCTGTGCGAAGATACAGCCGGTGGGTCCCAGCTGTCAGGTGGAGAAATAATTTTTTTCGCAAAACAAGGAGGTCCCTCCTGTAGCTGGTTCGAATCCAAACCTAGACTATGACTATATATGGTGCCATGCTACTCTGCAAGTAATGAAACTGTCATATCCAACGTTCGCTTCTCCTCTTCTCTACTTACTCTGCCTAGCATCAGAAGCTCTGGCCGCAGCAACCATGTCCGCTGGCTGCTCGTCCACCTGCTCTTCAGCAGGCAACAACCAGATATGTGCCAAGTCGCCACCCGTACCATCGCCTGTGGGTCTCATCACACCCCCGCCGGCATGCGCACCGCAACCGATTGCTCATCGCAACCCGCTGCCGTTGGTGTGGTGCCACTGCTGCAAATCATGCAGAGTCATCCGTCGCGTCTCAACCACAATCCGCAACCCTGGCCGAGTCTTCTACAAATGCCCGAATCATGGGGTAATAATATGTTTAAGTGTTGTTCTGCTGCTTTCAGTTGCTGATTTTTTAATAGTTTGGTTGATGATCTTCCAATTTGATTCATGCAGAAAAGGGAAGATTCGTGTGATTTGTATTTCTGGGAAGTTGCTGATGTGGGGGAGTGCAACTACGCTGATTATTTGGTTAGCCGAGGAATCCCAATACCAGCAGGTTGGGGTGTTGGACAAGTAACTGAAGGAACGGCAGAAGAGGAAGATGCAGAGCAGAAGGTTAAAGATGCAGTTCCTCTGATCATGGCCAAGCAACAGCTGCTGAACGGCCTTGACAGCAATGAGGAGATGAAAGAGCTTGTGAAGATAATGGGCAAAATCGATGTGCTCTGTAGGATGATTGTCTCTTTATTTGCAGTGTATGTAGCACTCGTGATGTATTCAGTGGCTACGACATGAGCACTTTGCTGAAACTAGTAATGAATGAAACCTGTGTAGCAGGCTGGGCGTAGTGTTGTGAACATCTAATGATTTCTATTAACGGAAATCAGGGGGTATCCCCTTTTGCTCATATAAATAAATAAATAGCAGAGGCCCTGTCGGGTCAGCTTTGTTCTCATTCGAAGACGTCGAGCAAATTGCAGTCCAACAGCAAACTATGTCATCAAATTCAAGTTTCACAGCCAAATATGAGTACAACTAAACAACAATGTCATCATGTTTTAGTTGTCATACAATCACCAAACACAAATCAGCATACATAACAAGTGATGTTCTCACAGCAAAATACTAAACAACATGTTCATCAGGTTTCAGTTGTCATAGCAAACACAATTTCACATAGTAGATAAAAAACGTCTTCTGACAGGCAAATACGACAAAAGCAATGTAATCATCATCCGCAGCAGCAGCGTCAACATCTTCGCCATGTGTATCAGTCTGAATCGTAATTCCCCACGGTGTCATCTTCTTCTTCGTCCTCAACGTCCTCGAACGTTGGCTTCTTCTTGATCAACTCTTGTATGTCCACAGCACGACAGGCAATCTTTTCGCCGGCGTCATTGACGTGATGGTTCTCAAAGATATTAGGAACATCTGTGTTATCTTGTACATCAGGAGCAGTGTAAGCATCATCTTGTTGTGCAACTTCATTAAACGAATTCCTCTGCTCAAACCTTTGCAATACTCTCCAGTCATCGCTACGTGCAAATGTGTCTTCCAAGAAAAATATCTGTGTTGCTTGATTTGCCAAAATAAAAGGCTCGTTGGTCTGGTACGCCGCCTTGACATTGATGGATTTGAAATAATCATCAGCTCTGGGTTTTGCGATCCTGGAAAACAGGTTATACCAACGACAGCACAACAGAACCACACACCGATGATCCTCGAAACTGGAGATATACTGCAACTGAACAATGTCTGTTATGTTAGCATACATTTCAGTTGTCTCTTTGTCATACGTATCCGTGCTCATGATGGCACTGTTTTGTGTCTTCCTGCCTTCGTCTCGTGCAAGGGTGTTGTAGCGCACATCTCCAACAACGCAAGATTCATAATGTCTTACCCGAGTATCAGGACCCATTGCTAGTGAGTAAAGGGCATCATCAACTGCCTGCCCATCCTCCCGCATCTTCTTAACCTATGGTTAGAAAATAGACAAGCTGATCATCTTATGTACTCAATATATTAAAAAAACTGACAGTGCACTTCAAAAGCTTACATGGTTCTTGAACCATTTCGCAAATCCTGCCATAACCAGTTTGTCAATGTTTCTTGGATTTTGCGGCAGTAACTCCTCTTTGTAGATGCTGCACAACATAGTGATCGCGTCAAACATCTAAATATATAAGAATGTGCTGCAAGTTTAGTAGATTACGATGTATAAGCTGCAGTACTGCACTTACTTGATATAAGGTAGTATCTCAGGACAGTTATTCAACACATACCAAACCATTTTGTCCAAATCTTTAGGTTTGTCCTCTTGTCGACTCTTCCCTGTAACTCGAACAGAATAATCGAAAACATTGAGCCCGGGATTGTCTTCACCCACCTCTTTGCTAAGCTGATCAGCTGTTTCAATGTATTTTGAGCAGAATGTCAACGCTTCTGTAGCAATGTAGGCCTCTGCAATGGAACCCTCGGGTCTAGCTCTGTTCCTAACATAGCCCTTGAAAGTGCCTAGCCGCCTTTCAATAGGGTACATCCAGCCATACTGTACTGGACCTCTAAGTAGTGCCTCATCAGGTAGATGAACAGCCAAATGCACCATCACATCAAAGAAGGCTGGAGGATATATCTTCTCAAGGTCGCATAGGATAGTTGGTATCTTGTCTCTAAGACGCTCCAAAGCATCTATCCTGATATTTCTACTGCAGAGTTCCCTGAAGAATTGTCCCAACTCTGCAACTGCTCTGTATAAGTCAGGGCGGCCCAATCCTCTAAGGATAACAGGTAAAACCCTTTGAAGTAGGACGTGGCAGTCATGAGTTTTCAACCCTTGTACCTTGTTTCCATCTGCACTGACTCTCCTTTCAGGGTTGGAAGCAAATCCATGTGGGAATCTCACACGTGACAGGACCTCGCAGAATTCTTTTCTTTTTACCTTGTCCAAGACGTACACAGCTGGTGCCATATCCCGTGGTTTACCTTCATCTTGCACCTGCAAATCCTTTCTGATACCCAGGTGTGTCAAATCAATCCTAGATTTTAAGGTATCTTTCGTCTTGCCTTCAATATTAAGAAGTGTGCCGATAATGCTGTCACATATATTTTTCTCGATGTGCATCACATCAAGATTATGCCGCAGATCCAAATCTTTCCAATACTCCAAGTCCCACAAAGTGGACCTGCGGGTAAACAATAATCTCTCTTCTACCCTGCCACGCTTCCTTTTCCCGCTACCATTACCAGGATGGTTTCCTGGTGTAATATGCCTGACCTTCTCTAATTCCACTTGCAACTCATCGGCGGTGAGCCTCTTTGGCGCATCACGGTTTTCATGCTTTGCATTGAACACATGTCTTCGGTATTTTCTAGGATGCGGCTTGTCCTTGGCAAGGAAACGGCGGTGTCCAATGTAACAGATCTTGCTAAGTATTGCGTATGACAGCGGATTCCTGTCACAGCGAACACATGCATTGTAACCATGTGTCGTTCGCCCTGACATAGTGCCCAAAGCCGGATAATCATGGATGCACCAAATTATAACAGCACGCAGAAAGAAATCAGCTGGTGGGCTGCTATATAGGTCTCGAGTGAGAACACCCTTCCATAGCTGTTGAAGTTCCTCCACAAGAGGCTCCATGAACAAATCAAAATCCTTTCCAGGACTTTTTGGACCTGGGATGAGCAAGGCCATCATGTAGTTTGATTCTTTGGTGCAGACATTTGGAGGCATGTTGTAAGGGATAACAAGCACTGGCCACATGCTATATGTGGCGCTCTGGTGGCCAAATGGGTTAAATCCATCTGAAGCTAAGCCAAGTCTAATGTTTCTCGGGTCAGCAGCAAACTCTTTGTGTTTATCATTGAAGCTTTTCCACTCACTACCATGAGATGGATGGCTCATTACATTCTGATCTCTGTACTCCTGGTTCCTAGAATGCCACAGTACATCCTCTCTTGTTTCAGCATCATGAAACAACCTCTGCAATCTTGGTGTAATTGGAAAATGTCTCAGAACATTATGAGGAATCCTCTTCACAGCATCGCCATCTTTCCATCTTGATGATTTGCATTTCGGGCATTCACTTAAGTTGGCATAATCCTTCCGGAACAGAACACAATTATTCTTACAAACATGGATCATATCATATCCAATTCCAACTGCACGAAGGAAATTCTTCATTTTACTGTAGGTGTGTGGCAGCTCAGACGCATCTGGGAAAGATTTGCGGAAAGCAGCCAACATCGCATCGAATGATTTGTTGGTCATCCGCTCAGATGTCTTCACCTGAAGAAAGGTGACCATAGCTGAGAATACTGACAGCTTATTTCCTGGGGTGACAGCAACGTTGCATTGTTCCAACATGCGGGCCCACCGTTTTTCTTCTGCAGGTGAAAGTTCACGGAATGCACGAGCATTTCGTAGCATTGTTTCAATGTTGGTCAAACTCACTGGCTCCGCCACCACCACCTCCTCCTCCTCTTCCACCTGAGCATCAGGCAGATCAAGATGGTGATCTGCTGCTTCCACGTAGTCAATAACATTGACGTTCACAGCTTCACCATGATGAACCCACCTAGTATATGTGACCGACATCCCATACAAGTGTAGATGATTTTGCACAGTTGACTGGGGTCTTGTAACTGAATTCATACAACTGCTACACGGGCAGAGCACATCTGATTTCGGACCACCGTACTCAGCTCTGATAAAGTTCATGAAGTTTTCAACCCCCTCGACATATGCAGCGGAGAATCTTCGAGCAGAAGTTATCCAAGTCCTGTCCATCTGTTAGACATACAAATTAGTTCTTCTACTAGATATTACAGGAAAAACATATATGCTTTTTTATGAAGTCCAGAAAAAAATACCTAGGTCGATGTCTAAAGCTATGGCAAGATATTTGGACGAGCAGATCTAAGTAACGAAATATATGTAAAGCTAATTCAGCAAACAGATTTGAGTGCTAAATTATGGCAGGCTGTTTCAGCAGTCAATGAGGCCGAGCACACAGCCATCAAACTATCGAAGGCCATCGCAGCAACAAAGATCGAGTATAAAACGGTGTAGAGCTATTTCACCTAACAGATTGGCTACTAGACCATGGCAATCTACGTCACAATAAATATATGGCAGGATATTTTAGCAACTAATCGGCCTTGGCATGCCATCTCAGCTAAGCAGATTGAGTGCAGAACAGGGCAAGGAAGCTTCTTAAGCAGAGCATATTGACAGTAAACTACTTCGGCAAACAGTGAGATTAACAGCGTCTATCAGCTAACATTCAGCGCTACACCGACATGAACGGGGCCTCAGTCTAGAATGCGCGTACCGTGGGAGAAGCTGACCGCCGTGCGTCTCCACACGAACGTCGCCAGCGGTGGCGGCGCTGACCGCCGTGCGCCTCCACAAGAACGTAGCCAGAGGTGGCGGCGCGGCTAGAGGACGGCAGTCTACGAGAGCGTACTGTGGGAGCGAGAGGATCGCCGTGCGTCCCCTCGACGAACCGCGGCGCCGACGTATCAGCGCGGCGGGGAGGGCGGCTTTGGCGGAGCGAATGGAGTGGAGGGGGACGGGGGGAGGGGGGTTTGGGGAATATTATTGGCTAGTTGGCCGAAGGGCGGTTGAATCGGATTTGGGGGGAATTTTTGTGTGTGGGGGGGGAGGATTTTCGCGCGGTGGGCGGGGGGGGTTTGGCGCATGGTCGGTTTCTCCAAGTGCAGTCCCACGTGTCAGTGAAGAGGCAAGCCGAAGCGCGTTCCGTTTGCGTGAGCCGTGTGCAGGACCGAACGTGTGTGGGGTGCAATGCGACCGCGACAGGAGTGCTGTGAGTGTACCGCCTTTTTTCCTTTTAAACTAGGTGCTTCGCCCCCTCAAAAAAAATTTGTTGCTTCGCGCGATCCATCAATACTACTACTAGTAATCCGGTAATCCCGACTAAAACGGCGCGGCCGGGTCTTTTCCCGCGCGATATGCTGGGAGGTTGGCTTAGTTGGGTTTTTTAGGACGAGTAATGCTACACCTACGTAATCCCAGTTACGTAATTAACGTAATGTGAAACGTGTGAGCTGTTGATTGTAGATTGGGGGGAGGGAGGGGCCCACCACCATGAAAATCAGGGGAGGAGAGAGAGAGGCAATTTACGTTAACCCTTTCGTAGGTTCCCGTAGATGTAGAAAGATGTGAAATGCGTGAATGTGTAGTGGACGTACTATTGGAGTGCCTAAGATAATTTGTGTATGTATAGACCCTATGTGTTTATTTTACTTCGCATGTTAGATTTGTCTCGGTTCAATAAAAAGCAGAGTTGGTGATGATGGTGTGCCTGTCATCCTGCAATATAGGCCGTCCGATCTATATCTAACGGATAGGAAGGAAACTATGACAATTTACCCGCACTCCTCTCCACATTTGCAGATAAGGCTTTCCCTCGTTCATCCTTTTCTCCCACAAGATCTTGATCTTCCGTGCAACGCACGGGCATCTTGCTAGTACTCCTACAATATGTATATTATTGTGAAAGTTCATATACACCGGCCGAGATTAATGCAAACACGGCAGATTTTCATTACATTTCGAACTTTTATAGGACAGAAAAATAAAAGAAACCCGACCCTAAACCTATTCTACGGCGGCGACCGACGTCCTCCATCTGCGATCTCTATGTACGGGGGCGGGGTTCAAGACCCGTGAAGTGAAGGTGCGGTCTCCGGCGAGGAAGAGTAGAACACGGGATACGGACCGGCCAGTTGGCACACCATGCCCTGCCGCCTCCCATGCCCTACTCATCCTCGGAGGAGTCCCCGACCTCGGCGGTGCCGGACGTTGGACGGCGGCAAGTAGGACGCGTGGCTGACGGTGCTCCCGTCGTCGGCCGCCAGCGTGGCCACCGCTTGTGCGGTCGCGTCCGCGTCCGGCTACGCCGCTATTGCGTCGCGAGAGGCGACTTGAGCGAGGGCGGCGACCTCGAGCTTCATCCCCGAAGACAAGCTCTCCCGCAGAGCGTTCGCACTTGCGGTCATGGCGGATGTGGTGCCAGGTAGGAGGACGATGCGCTATGGTGTGGAGGTTAGCTGGGCGTTGCCGCTTTAAGTAGCGCATTCCGGTGAGGCCAAGCGTCCGGGTGCGTCATTAAGTCGCCGGAGTTGGTTCCTCGGGCACCGAGCCTCTTAACGACGACATACGAACGGACGGCATGAATGCGGGCAGCTGGCGCCGGCTGGGAACGCACCGCGCGACGGCGCGAGGGACGAGGGTTTTGGTGTGCCAGGGTAGTCAGCTGCGGTCGTGGCAACGTTGGAGATGCCCTTTGCTCACATGCGATCCCCGCATGTCATTGAAAAAGCAAGACGACCCGGCATGGTCTCAGGTCCAGAGGATGCAGTTGGCCGCGCTACACCACTCCGCGGACGCGTCGCGGCGCCCCGTGCATCCTCGACGAGCCGGGTGTTGGGGTGTGTTTGGATTGTGGCCAAAGTGCACCTTACCAAAATTTTGGTCATGACCCAAAGATTGGTCTTTGTTTGGATGGTTGCCATTTTTTTGGCATGCCAATGAACTCTAGCCAACTCTAGTTCATTTTTCTTGCCAATGTCGGCCAAATCATGGGCAACCAATACCTCAACCAAAATTTTGGTCATGACCCAAAGATTGGTCTTTGTTTGGATGGTTGCCATTTTTTGGCATGCCAATGAACTCTAGCCAACTCTAGTTCATTTTTCTTGCCAATGTCGGCCAAATCATGGGCAACCAATACCTCAACCAAAATTTTGGCTACCCAATGCTTTGATGGGGCAACCTTGGGCACAAACCAAACATACTGTTGGTCGTGCCACAGCACTAACGCCACCCTCGGCACACTGAAACCGACCGTGTCTAGCGACGATATGAGCGTGTCGCTCACCGCGGTCGCCGTGTCCAGAGGCGGTGCTGGAGCTGCGCCCCGTTGTTGGCCCCAACGACCCACATGAACGGTTGTCGGTGGCGAGGAGGTCGTGGGCCAGCTCCTCCATTGGACTAGTCTGCGCTACGTCGTCCCGACGGGTGTGCCCCACATGTCGGTTTCCCTGTTTTCCCGGCCATATTCGAGCGTCAGTGCTCCGCGTTGCGCATTAGGCCTTTCACTATGTAGGCCAAGCGAGACAACTTATTGTTTATTTGAGCCGTTCAAGTATAATCATGTGGCGTTTGCTTATTTCTCATTCCTCTCCAACCCTCTTCTCCATCGATCATGTCGCCCTCCAGTCGAGTCCATCCTCCCGCATGCCTCATTTGAACATTCCGCCGAGTATCATTCGCATGTACCCACCCTAGTCCTCTTTCAATAGATCTCCGGACCCCGAGATGAAATCGAGAGGGAACGAGTGGGGGCACGTGATACCTAAGGCGGATTCAAAATTTTGAACCGGTGATCATAGCATCCGCAAATCATATATAAAGGGTATTCAATGTTCGTTTCGTTTTTGAACGTACAATATACTCCCTCCTATCCTTTCTAGTTTACATATAGGTTTTATGTGTAGTCAAAGTATCTCTACTTTGATCAAGAAGGTATCAACATTCAACAACGCCCAATCAATATTGTTAGATTCGTACGTACTCCTAGATTTGTACTCGAGATGGTTTCCAATTTGACTATTGACAAGATTAATAGTACATGAGATGTATAATGTGAAAATTATATCATTGGAAACTCCTTTCACATACGAATTTGACCGTATGCTTTGTGTAAGTTGCATGTCATATATTATTACTCTAACATTTGGTCAAAGTTAGCCTCGAAAAACGCATTAGGCCCTGTATAGTAAATGGAAGGAGGGAGTAGTAGTGGAAGTGGATCCTCTGACGTAGGTATCCCTGCCTTACCCTCCCTTTCGGTCACTTACTGGCGGACCCCATGCTTGCTAGGCCCCGCATGTCAGTTACTCAATGGGTTCGGCCACGTCAGGGGATCCTCATCCGTAGTATACTCCCTCTGTTTTTATTTACTCCGCATAAAACGGAGGGAGTGGTAGTATAATAAATGACGCGGGCGGGGGAGGGGGAGGGACGTCGGTTTGCTCTCAACTGCGGTCCCACAAGCGAGCGAAAACGCAAGACGAAGCGCGTTCCATTCGGTGAGCGACGTGGAGGGTCCAGCGTGCCGGGCTGCAACGCGAACGCGACAAGAGCGATGTACAGTCAAAACCGATTGACCGGTCGTCACCGGAACCACTATTCACACCAGAACCTTCGCTGCTCGGCCTACGCCAGCCACTGCCCTAAAACCACACCAAATCTCCAGCCCATTCCCCCACCTTTCGATCCCCTAGCCCGCATCAAGCGTCCCCTAGTTCGCCGGAAAGCCATGGTGCGCCGCAAGATCACTTACTACAAGATGCTGACGCCGGAGCGCCGCGCAGAAATCGCGGCGGCGGTCGGCGCCACAGACCTCCGTTCCCAAGCTCGCTTTGCGGCGGGCCAATCCCCGAGTTCTCTGGAGCCAAGCTACGAGGAGGAGGAAGCCGATCCAATGTTCATGGCGGAGGTCGCGGCGCAGAAGGCCCCCGATGGGTATGAGACGATGGACGTCGACTTCGTGCCGGCGTCCGAGTCCCCCATGGTGCAGGCGGACCAGCGGTTCAACATGGCGATACTAAAGGAGGACCGGGAGGCAGAGGCTCAACTCGACGCGGAGCGCGCATGCCGCTGCCATCGAGGCTCTCCTGCAGGCGGAACCGGATGTCGTGGATGTGAACCGGGCGGCGGAGGCTCAACTTGAGGCGGAGCGCGCGGATGCCGCTGCCATCGAGGCCCTCCTGCAGGCGGAACCGGACGTCCTGGACTTGAACCGGGCGGCAGAGGCTCGACTCGACGCAGAGCGCGCGGATGCCGCTCTCATCGACGCCCTCCTGCAGGCGGAACCGGACGTCCTGGACTTGAACCGGGCGGCGGAGGCTCGACTCGACGCGGAGCGCGCGGATGCCGCTGCCATCGAGGCCCTCCTGCAGGCGGAACCGGACGTCCTCGACTTGAACCGGGCTGTGCTCTCGTCCGTGCAGAGCGCCCGCACGCTCCGCTTGAACGAGTAGCTGGAGGCCGAGGACAACCACGGTGCGGAGACACACGTCGGCAGCTACGGCTGGTTCGCGCCGGCAGCCAAAGACGACGAGGCCGTCTCTTTCCGCGAGCAGTGATAGTTTTTCTTTATGTTGTTGTTTTTATGGATCTTTTGTTGTGTAAAACCATATATTTGTTATGCAAGTCGCCTGACTTGGGTCAGTCTACCATTTCAGGCGGTTGGATGAATATCCTACGTCTCCTAACCCTTCTTTCCTTCTTCCTCACCTCTTCTTCTTCCCCAACAGACCACCGCACGGGCCGTACGGATACTCCCCAACATGCGGTTGGATAAATATACTTTATGAACGAAAATTATGTGTCAGCGATAGGATGGCTGAGTTTGGTTTGTTCACATGCGACAACACGTGTCAGTGAGGGTGCGTTCCCTTGGTTGGGTTTGCGGCGTGCAGGAGCGACGGTGTGAGCGTGCGGTGCGACCGCGGCATGCAGGAGCGACCGTGTGAGGGTGCACTGCGACCGCGACAGCCGTGCGCAAGTGTACCTCTTCTCATTTTGAAAACTTTAGGCAAGCTTGGCAAAAATGTGTGGCGAATTTTGGCAATGCAAGGGCTAGACCCAAACAGGATAAGTACGTACGTACTAGGAGTACTAGTGTTAAAAAGAAAGGTGGGGTTTTCCTTCACGGGATTTAATCGATACAAATCCTCGTTTCACGTGTCAATTAAGGCGTATTTTTTTCTCCAAAGACCAAAGAGCTAACCATCTCACTCCTCATCGCTTGATTAATGCAGCGCCATGCAAACCAACCTTCTCACTTCCGCATGCATGCAGGGGATATTAATGTCCTTGGTTGCTAACCCCATCAATTTTGCCTCGATTAGTGTTAGTGGCCCTTTGCAAATTGTAATTTTGATATACTGGCCTTGTGAACAAAAAATGGAGGTAGTAACTATATTTGACTTCCTTCCCCATTGCGGTGACGTCGACGATATCTTTTTTTTGTGGTCTGGTGAAGTGCGTTCGCAAGTGCCGCCTGCAAGCCGAGACAACCGCCTTACTTGCATCTAGGAAGCCCGTTGAACCAAAGAACTAGTACTACTAGGAGTACTAGTGCGGTGAGATGGTTTCTCGAAGAAGACGATGGAGAAGCGGAGTCAGCGAAGAGTGAAATGATGGTTGCTTCGTCCGTGCTTTTGTGATTTGACGCCTCACTGCTTTGTGATTTGTGATAGAAGGGACAGGGGAGTAGACTCCGTGCTCTATACTGTACTACATGCGTCCAAGCATGGGAGAAAGAGGAGAGACGTTGCATTTTTCTATTCCTTCAATCAATCAATCAGGGAGCTTCGGTTCCATCTTTTTGGCTTGGGCAACACCGTCCACAATGGTTCCCATGATGCCAAAAGCTATTTTCACATTTGGCTACACATTGTGGATGCCCTTAACCGTACCACTTGGTTTTGCTCCTGTGTGCTATCTATACAAATCTCAATTATATTGATCTAAAAATTATAGAATCAAGATTAGTAAAAACGAGGTGATTTTGCCGCGCGGATGGCGGGGGAGGTTTCTTATTTTCGGAGGATGTTGTCCTGGCGGTTTGCTAACATGCGGTCCCACGTGTCAGTGCTTTACCAAGCCGATCCGCGTCCCACATGAGGCAGAACAACGGCAGAAGCAACACGTGGTTAAGTTGAAGAAGATGAGGGAGAAGCGGATTCAGCAACGAGTGAAATGATGGTTGCTTCGTCCCTCCAACTTCTTTTTTTAGCATTATTACTTCGTCCCTCCAACTTAACTGCGGGAAAGGTGCAGCTTTGTGATTTGACGCCTCATTGCTCATTACTACGCCGGCGCCATGACTGGGGTGCTTCACCCCGGCTGCTCTGCACTGTATTCCGGTATGGCACGTGGACCCGGTAGCTTGATGTCCCACATGTCGGCGAAAGGGACTAGAAGATTTATGAAAGCGAGCGCTCCACTCTTACGACGGAGGAGTAGACGACACGACGGCCCAGTGAACTGTCACTTGTACTGTATAGTACTATAGTTTTGCTGTTTCGCACGATCCATCGATACAAACCCGATTAAACAGGAAAGGGCGGGATTTTTCCCGCGCGGTAGATGATACTGGCCATACATTTCAAAGGCAATTTTAATGTATGCAAACTGAATAATTATAAGTAACAATATGATATCTAGTAAAACTAAAAACACATATGATTTATTGTGTTAGAGTGTAGTAGTAGTGCTGTAACATGCGAGAACGTGTAGAGATGTAGTTTTGGAGGGCCTACAGAGAGAAAAGCGTAATACGGTCACCGAACTTCAGAATAAGCTGATTACGGTCACTATATACGTTTTGCGGTGATTATACGGTCACTTGCTCACGGTTCAGCATCGGATTGCACTCTGTTGACCGGCCAAATAGTCTGCGTGGCGCCATGTTGACTAGTTAAATTGACCATGTTCCTTGTGGGTCCCACCTGTCAGTTCGCATAGGGAAAAGGTCAGATAAACACAAATTTACGCAGGCGCGACAAGGCTCCAACCCGTGCGCGGGAATCACCTGGTTGTGTATGTGTCTGTCAGGGCCTGATGTGTGCGCATGCACGTGTAGGTTGAGCACTTGAGCGTGAGAGTGTGTGTTGGTCGTGTGGTGTACTGGTGTGTGCATGCATGCGTGCGTGTGTGCGTGTGAGTGTTGCGTGCGTGCGTGGCTGCGTGTGTACGTGTGAGTGTTGCGTGCGTGCGTGGGTGCATGTGTTTGTGTGAGTGTTGCGTGGATGCAGTTCGTGTGCATGCGTGCGTGTGTGTATAATCACCACACCAGCTCCTGTGTGTTAAAACAGACGGCTCAGCATACCAATACAAGGCCACCTTGTCCGCTGTGCCCGCGGTCATGACTTCGAACCACCGTCCAAATATTTTTTTGTCGTTTGTTTTCATTCTTACTAGCAAGATGCCCGTGCGTTGCACGTAACATCAAGATGCATTTGTATGACTTGTTTATCTTGTGAGAGAAAAGGATGAACGAGGGAAGGCCTTATTTGCAAATGTGGAGAGGTGTGTGGGTACCTTTTTGCAAAATTGCCATAGTTTCTTTCCTATCCGTCAGATATAAATCGGACGGCCTATATTGCAGGATGGCAGGCACACCATCATCACCAACTCTGTTTTTTATAAGAGTGTATTTTATGTATTTTATAAGAGTGTAGATGTAGAGTATATACAAGTCGACAGGTGGGCACGATGGTAGTGAGATAATGTGATGCAACACTAGAGGTGCCACGTGGAGCGTTTAACTGGTCAACTAGTCATGTCATGAGCAAATACAGAGTTGTACGGTGAGCCCGTGACTGTATAATAACCACTAAACGTAAATGGTGACCGTAATGAGTGGATTCTGAAGTCCAATGTACGTATCGTGCTTTCGCTTCAAATACAATGATCGTCATTGCATATATCGCGAGAGAAAGATGAAACATGCGTGAATTTTCTGGGGGCTTACTTTTAGAGGACCTGGAGATAGTTTTGTGTGCATACGTGAAAGGGGCGTACAGGGGGGGTATGCGATGGAGAGAGATGCTCTTCGTTTCTCTTTATTATGACTAACTTTGTATATAGTATAAAAATATACAAATTCACAGTGCGGAATAAATATCATTGTGGGCACCATGCAATGCAAATTAGCGTTCGTACTCCTCCATATAACTTTGTAATGTTGTATATATGTAGAAACTCTAAAATAATTTTTTGGCCACACTTTATTCAAAAGGAATGTTGTATGCGAAATAAACGTGAAGAGAGGGCTTTTTAGATCAATGGGGTACGTGATGTAACATGTGTGAATGTGTAGTTGATGCATTTGGCGGGGCCTAGAGAGGTATGTGTGTGTATTACGTATTCGAGAGAGGCATGGATAGAGGGGCCGATGGGGGGGGGCGTGGGAGAGATAGCACGAGAAATGAGAGTGGTCTAGAGAGAGAGAGAGACGAATATGACGTCACGACGAAAGATTCCATTCCCTCGAGTGTGTATATGCAAGGGCGGAGGGAACAGAGGCTCCAGGAGAAATTTTCTGTGTGTGGTGTTTGTGTTGGTATGTGTGGGTGTGAGAAGATAATGAGATGTGGGGGCAGAGGGTATGTCACCGCGTGAGGTCCGGTGGGTCGAGGTGAGGCCCTTTGTTCGGTTCCGTCCTGCGCCACATTGGTCGGCCCGTGGCGCATTTAGGAAGACCCATGGATGACTAGTCGTACAAGACAAAGATAGCAGAATTGTGAAGGACTCTGTGTCCACTGACAAAGCCGGCTAGGATTTGTAACCCTAGGTTCTCGGACTAAGGTAACCCCTTTATCTCTGATATTACTATTCATCCAACCTAACTTTAAGGGGCATCCTACAGAATGCTCTGCTAGAATCATACTCGTCGATTAGGAAGAGAGGTGTGAGACAATGCGTGAGAGACAGCCTAAAGATAATGTGCGTACATGAGACACGTAGGCAGGTCCATGTATATAGAAAGGGTCGATGGGGATTGTGCGTGTGTATGTTTGCGAGAGGAAGAGTGCTTGTGATAAAGGTTAGTGAAAACAGTTGTAAATGGTTACGAGAGGGAGGGAGGGTTATATCTAGAGCATGTGTGCGAGAAAGACACCTCGGGAGAGAGTGTGTGAGCATGTGTGAGAGACCACCGATGGAGAGTGAAACTACACGTAAAAGACTGCTGTACACATTGATTAAAGATATAAATTGTATCCAAATATTAGGATGGGATCATGATATTTGCAATTCGCGTAAGGAGCGGTCATTGATCCATCAGACATCTAGATTCTATCGAATTTGAGCATGTCTATGTTATTATTCGACACAATTGATCCACATAGTTAGTATTTTGAACTCCAGACAATGCATCGCTTTAGCAATCGAATATAAACGTGAGTATAGTTCATGTTGTGTGTGTAAAGCACATTATACATACGAAAGTTACACAATGAACATTATAAATAGCTACCTATGAACTAGCATACATTTGAATTCAACTTAAGGTGGTTTAAAAAAATCGAATTCAACATGAAGTCCATTCAATTATTTGAATTTGATATCATGGCATTTGTAAACCATACCTAAATTACGGGGGCACCAATCTTTGCTCTGATTTTGTACATAATAGCATATGTAGTCGTGTACAAAATAGATTCAAATTTAGCTACTCCATTCCAAAATAATCGTAGTTATAGGATTTTCAAGTGTCAAAATTTCAAAAAGAAGCGGATAATTTAATGAGGTTTTCAAACATACAAGGTCAAATATGAAGTTGTCTATTTAGGTCAATCCTCATAGTTCAAGAGTACTCTAAACGTGAGTGCTCGTGTTTCAAAATTTCGAACGAAGCGCCAAAAGACCCTCTACTCGCCCGAAACCGCATGAGACCAATGTTTGGTAGTACAAGGAAATTACTTTTCTAATAACTCCGACCCGTGAAACCTACCGGCCCGACGTCCAAAGGACTAAACCGGGGTAGGTTTGTAGCTTCATCTAGACGCCACGCAACCGCCTCCGAAAAGCATTCATACAAAATGGCCGCCTATGCGCGCGGCCAAAATCGCTCCCGCCCACTATTTGGGACACCTGGGATTACCATCCTACCCCCGACCCGCAGTAGGTCCAAAATTTAAGAGGGGGGCAAAGTTTGTACTTTCCCCAAATTTCAAACAAGTGCGTCCCATCTTCTGTTCAAAAATGCCAAAAACAAGCGCGTCCCAGACCGAAACATGGTTCCCCCCACCCGTCCGATTCCCCATTCGTAGTCCGTGGGCACCAAAAGTACCTCTCCACCAGCCGCGAAACCCCGGCGTCCTCCGTCCGCCACCCCATCCCACCCATCAACCGCCACCCTCCTCCATCACGCCGGAGCCGATACCCCGACGTCGTCGTCCACCGCAACCTCAACCGCAACGCCCTCCACGGCTAGCAGATGAAGCCGAGGCCGAGCCGTCCGTACCCGAGCCAGTTCAACCACGCCGTCCTGCGCCTCACCGCTGCCGCTCCAACTTCGCCACCCTCCACCGCACCGGAGCTGTTCCTGCTACGCCGTCCTTCGCCGCCTCAGATCTGCTTCCCCTCCGCCGACATACGGCCACGACAACACATTCAACAATTTGGCCATGGGTTCGTCCAAGCCTGCACCCTCCAGAACATCGGTTTCCCCGGTAAAAAGAAGAAGATCAGCACGACATGTGGAGGTGACCACACCGGCAACCAAAAAGGTACTCCACTTCCCTTAATCGTGCAAATCTTATGTCTCTGCTTGCACGGTATTCATCCCACAGAAGACACTAGTTGACCGCTTCTTCTTGATACTAGATGTTCCTAGTAACTCGCGATGCACAAGGTTTCTCCTCATATACTATTTCACCTTAGCTAGAGGTCCGTCGCCCCCTGAATTTCAATTTCTGGCCAGTTGATTCCCAATTAACGGAAGCATTCCCCAGCGTAACAGGCGCTAGTATGCCTATTACGCCGGGGAAGTAGCGCCTTGGTGTTTATCTTAGGGGCGTGTGCGGCCTAGAGCTACTGGCACCCGATCTGGAGGTCGGCCGGGATTAAAGGGATGGCCTGGGGGCGCTGCCAAGCACGGCGGTGGTGTGAGGTCGAGGGGAGGGCGGGGCGGCGGAGGCAGGGGTCTGGGCCGGTGGTCGCTGGCGGTTCGAGAAAGATCGTCAACAGTGACTGGCGGGAGGTAGACGAAGGCCATCTGCCCATTCCTTATAGATCGGACGGTTCATTAAAATAATCGACTGACCTATTTATTTTCAGTCGACTGTTATCTTAGATATGACCACATGTGGTGGTGTGCTGGAGGAGTACCTGCATTTCCTATTCTCATATATTACAAAATCATACGGAGTAGAATCTAATTTTGTTTGCCATGCAATGTTGTAGAGCTATCATATGTCTCCTATCATTTATTTTTCAGCCACCTGCTATCTGCTACTTTTACAGTGCACTAGTTCTGCACACACTTCACCCATACTCTCACTATTGTGTTTTTATGCAAGGGTATTTCAGAGTCTGCCTGGACAGAAGCAAAAAAGAAAAGAGACAAGTCGTGCCAGCTTTCTACGCGGCTAGGCAAGGCACGTTACAGCACTATAAAGGGTGCAGTGTCAGCAGATGGAGACGGTAAACGTAGCTCTGGAGTTGATGACCTCGCTCGCAATGAACCACCATCCTAGGTGCTTGCTTTAACTTCGCGGTGTCATATGTGGTTGCATGTTCCATATGGTGTCTAGCTTGTATTTGAAAGGCCGAAAGAAATTTTTTTACATGAACCACCATCCCGTGAGCACCAGAAGACAAATAGCTAGTCAGGGCACTGGCCGAGCCAGTGACAAGCCCAGCAAAGATAGGCATCACCTGGAAGCCAACTAAAAAGCTGCGATGGTGGCGAAGCAGCCCGCCTCCCACCAGGCTCTCAGGTCCTAGATGATCATGCTCACCACTCCAGCCGGATGTCTAGCTTGTATTGCTTCCAATTTGGTTAAATTGCATCTGCTTAGCTTACACATTATACCTTTGAATATGACATGCATTTCTGTTTTTGGTACATACTAGTACATCTATGTATTAACCATGTTCTTACATCAAACTAATGTTCTTGTGTATCCCTCATCAATCACTTATGACGAGATAGGTAGGCAAGGGGACTACTCATTTAAAGAATGCAGCGTCAGCCTCCCGACATGATTCTCAAGAAACAAAAATGCTAGATGAAGATAGTGAACGTAGCTCTGTAGTTGATTACAGCATTTCCCCTACACTAGCATCGCAGGTGCTTGCTCTAACTTGGCAGCGTGATATGTGGTTGCATGTTGCATATGGTGTCTAGATTGCAATTCTTCCAATCTGGTTAAACTGCATGTGCTAGTCTGCTTAGCTTATACATTATACCTGTTAATGTGACATGCCTTCCTGTATTTAGTACATAGTACATCTGTCTATTAAGCATGTCCTTACATAAAACTATTTTTTATTGTATCCCGCATCAATCAATATGACGAGACACCTATAGTATATGCAGTGTGATATTAGTTGCATCTTTCATATGATTTATAGCATGCGCTCCTTCTAATTTGTTAAAATTCCATTTATGATGGGACGCTTTTAACTTGGCAGAGTCATATTGGTTGCATCTTTCATGTGGTGTCTAGCTTGCATTGCTTCTTATTTGCTGGAATGGTTTCTGCTTAGTTTACACAAACAGTTGTGAACATGCCATGCCGTCCTGTTTTTCGTACATATTCCATCCTGGTATCATGTGTTTGCCTTACATCAAAGTAGTGATTGTCAGTATCATGCATGAATGAGTTCTGAAGAGAGAATTTTATTGCTTTTTCTTGTCGGTTTTACTTGACATTTCAAAATCAATAAAGCGGAAGGAAGTTAGCAAGGCAGCGGATAAAGGTGGTCCTTCCGAACGGAGGGCCCCTACAGTTTCTACTCCTCCACACCCCCAAGATGATTTCCAAGACAACACATGCATAGACACTCAACAAAGCTGTCTTTATGATGAGCACGTCTCCCCTAGTGCAGCATCACCGGTGCTCCCTCTAACTTGGCACTGTTATATGTGGTTGCATGTTATGTGTGATGTCTAGCTTGTATTGCTTCTAATTTTGTTGAATTCCATCTGCTTACTTTACACATTATACTTGAATAAGACACGTGTTCCTGTTTCTAGAACATACAATATCTATCTATCACACCATGTTCTTACATCAAATTACTACTGTTGTGTAACCTGCAAGAATCACTTATCATAACACACGTTTGACTTCGGAGTGTGATATGGGTTACATCTCGCATTCTTTTCTAGCTTGTACTACTAATTTGTTGAAATGGCACTTATGACGAGACAGTTTTAACTTGGTAGAGTGATATTCGTTGCATCTTTCATATGGTGTCTAGCTTTCATTGCTTCTAATTTGTTGAAATGCCTTCTCCTTAGTTTACACATCATAAGCTGTGAATATGCAATGCTGTGAATATGCAATGTGGAATATGCAATGATGAGAGGACCTCTAACATGGTAGTGTGATGTTGTTTGCATCTTGCATATGATTTATTTCTTGTACTGCTTCACATTTGTTTAAACGCCATTTATGATGAGACACTGTTAACTTGGCAGAGCGATATTTGTAGCATCTTTCATATGGTGTCTACCTTCCATTGCATTGCTTCTAATTTGGTGAAATGTCTTCTTCTTAGTTTACACATCATAGTTCTGGTTATCTCTTTCGTCCTGTTTTTCATACATATTACATCCTCCTATCATGTAGTTGTCTAACATCAAAGTTCAGTTCGTCTGCATCACGCATCAATTTGTTCTGAAGAACTAAATGATTATTCGTTTTTCTTGTCGGCTTGACTTAACATGGCACAGAGAAAGAGGAAGAAACACAGAATGGCAGGGAATGAGAAGCAGATGAATCCTGCAGATTCTGCTGGTACTGATGGTGCAATAGAAGGTCAAAGTCCAGCGGAAAATTCTACAAACACGGCATCCCGTGCTACACGAGCTGCAAAAAAAGCCAAACAGAAACAAATAGCTGCCACCAAACAAGCAGAGACAGCCCTAGTTCTTGCAACACCTACCACAGTACTACCAGTTGCACGACATACTCGTGCGTCAACTGAGCTAGCAGCACGTTCCCAAGCTCCCTTGCCACCTGACACTACTTCCCAAGCACTCTTGACACAAGACGAGTTGGCAATATTAGATGAACCTTGTAGCTTCAACAGCAAGAAGGTAGTTGCTGGAGTCAAGTTACAGTTGCATGCTTCTTTATATGTAGTCTCACAGTTTGATGTACACTAACACTTCCTATGTTCGTTGTTGGACTAGCACCTAGGTGCAAGAGGAAACAAACATCAGGGATAATGCTCGATAGGTTAACTAAATCTAGAGGAGGAAGAATGGAGATCCGTTTTGAGGAAGGTTTAAAAAGGCCACGTGATGCTACAGAGTCAGCCAAGTTAGTATCAGAGGCAGCGGTTGCCGTTAGGTGTCATGTACGTATCCTCCCAACATGGATTCAGTACAGGAATGACAAAGACGAAACCCAGTTCAACACCTTCCTCGACCATTGATCTGTAAGTATGGTTATGTATGGAAACTAGTAATATCGTCTTGCACTGTCCCATACTTTCTAGGTTGCTGATAATGAGACTACCATAATTTTCAACAGATGAGGTTCAAGTTGGATAGCCAAGATGATGCAACCAGACAAGCTTGCACCCATGTTTTCAAGTCTGCTCTGCGACAGTATCAGTATAACTTGAGCAAAACTCACTTTGAAGGCAAGGCTAACAGTGAACTTTCCCAAACATCTCCAGTGGAAAATATATAGGATGAAGACTGGAGGGGCCTTGTTAAACACTGGTCTGATCCAAAGTACCAGGTACATTATATATATGTGATCAGATCACATGTTGAAGTCCTATTTACGCATGTGCCACACAAATCTATCTTCTTGTAGGTGAACTGTTCAAAGAACAAGGCCAACCGTACGAAAATGAAATTCCAACAGACGACAGGATCTCGTAGCTATATTGCACACTGCGAGGCTCTTGTAATTAGCTGCTGTTTCACTCTTTTTGCTGTACCATATTACCAGATCTATATTGAATTGTTCTAAATGCAGAGGAAAGCCTGCAAGGACCAAAAAGTACCTGAACCAAATGCCGTGCAAATCTTCAAGGACCGTCCACCAGCAAGAAGAAGGGCATGACTACACCAGTCAAAGCCGCTGTTGTAAGTCCTTAATCCTCATGCCTTTTAACTACTACTTACTCTGACTTGTGCCTTGAACTGCATGGTTTGCGGCCAATGTCTATTACTCTTTTCAATTTTATACACAATTGTCTTAGCGTATCATTGCACCTTACAAGGTTTAAAAGAGAGGAGTGATGTTCCTTTGATCTTGACCCGTAATCTAGTTCCGTGCTAGACTTGCCCACTCAACGTTACAATTGCCTGTTTGTCTGTTCTCAGTTGTTTTGTGATATGAATGATGTCATACTATCCTTACCGTATTATAAACTTCGTCTCTTTATACTTAGCCCTCAATACAATGTGAAGAAATAGACAACACATTAGCAATGGTACATGGTCATATGTTTGGAACCTGGTTTTATTATGTACTTTGCAATAAAATACAACTAATATTTTACATGGGTTCACCAGAATAAGTTCTGTATATAGACCAAAGCTATTTTGTTTGGTTTTGCTGCCTCCTTAATATCTTCTGTGCTGGTACTACTAATGTAAAACCTCAACTTTTCAGCGAGCTATGGAAAAAATGGTGGAACCGCCACCTTCTGAAGGTGGCGAGGCAACTATAACCGCAATGTCAGCTCTTGCTGTAGTGGGTCAGTACCTATGCACTAACAGTGCCAAAAGCTCGTTCCTGCGTAATACTGGGTTGGTTGTTAAGGCAATATCGTCCAGACTGCCTCATGATCAAGATATGCAAGCTCAAAGCAATGTTGTATCTACGCTCCAGACACAAGTCCATTCCCTAACAGAGACCCTTTGTGAAACAAGGAGAGACATTGTTCGATGTCGTCAAGATATGCATGGTTTTGAAACCAGACTATCAGACATTTGCTATGTTGTTTAGGAGCCTAGGGGAAATGAAGGCGAGGTTATGGTGCTCCATCGGACAATACATCATGAAAACGTAACAGTCAGGTCAAATGAACTGAGCTTCTGAACTTCTGGTGGTGCATTTATCTGCTAGACTGTTAAGTTTTATGCCAACTTTCCTTTTGTTATATAGTTGTAATTTGTTTTGGTGCGATACAAAATTTATTCTTAACGTGCAGCCACCGGCTGAAGAAAACAGCAAGCCATTTTTGTATAGTGTAGGGTGTTCCCTATATTTGCACTGGTGGCAATCTTTGATGCCGAGTGGATGTCATCTGTGCAATCGCCTTAATAGCCTAGTGTTAGTTTCGGCCTAATTTATTTCCTAGTCTTCTTTTTCCCTGGTTTGCTAGTGGCCGCAACTACCATGGGCCATATACGGGCCGTAGGATCCATGGGTCTCCTACGGGCCGTAGGATCCATGGGTATCCTACGGGCCATCGATAAATGGGCCTCCAACAGGGCCGTAGAATCGGTGGGCCTCGGGCCGTCGGATAAATGGGTCTACATGGGCCGTAAACGGGCATAATTGGTATCGGCCCAGCACGGTAACTGGCCGTTAACAGGCCGTAGGATAGCAAAGGCTTAATTCTGTCACAGGCCTAACGGGTCGTTAATGGGCCAGAATATAGGACAGGCTGGAAACGGCGCAACGGTTTAACAGGCCAGAAACGGGCCGACTCTTGCCATGGGCCAAATTTGGCCCATTAGGGTAACAAGCCAGTAACGGGCCAACTCTTGCCGTGGGCCGAATTTGGCCCATTAGGGGAACAGGCCAGTAACGGCTGGAAGTAAACGAGGGCCGAAAAGGAGCCCAAGAACGTATGGGCCGTCAATAGGACGAAAGCTAACACGGGCTGGAAACGGCCCATGTAAATCACGGGCTGTAACGGGTACAAAGAAAAATACTGTTCATTATGGGCTAGAGTCACCGTGGGCATGTAAAGGGCTGAAAGATACGAAGGCCTCATATGGGCCGAAAGACGTCGTGGGCCATACATGGGCCGAAAGTGAAATGGGGTGGTGTTATATTCGACGGCCCACATGACATTGTTGGGCCGATTTCCTTTAGGGCCTAACGGGCCATGAGTTAACGGGCCGTAAAATGGGCTATTTGCGAAGAGACCATTAACAGGCTTTTCATGGGCCAGCCCGTTAACTTTTGACCAAGTCAAACGGGCCGGCTTTGTAAGCTAAATGGGCCAGTGGTGGGCCGTAGCACGTGTCGACATATCATAGGCGCCTATCTGACCCACTGATGAGCTGACACGTGTTTCGTCCGGCCAATAAGAATTTTACATGCGGAAATTTCCCATTGGTCGGGGCTGTTAACGGGTTATCGGATCCAAAACCGGACCCGATAGCTTAACGGTGTTCCGTTACGTTGGATGCCACGTGTCGGTCACCCTTGACGAAAGCACTTCTGTGACGCGTGATTTATCGTCATGGAAGTGGACACTTCCGTGATGATAATTTTGGTAATGTCATGGAACACTTCTACGACAGCACAGGTATGACTATCTTGATTTTGTCAGAAATTTGTCATGGATGTACATGCATGACAAAAAACGCGACCTATTGTGACAAACACGTATCATCACGGAAGTGTATTTTTTTGTAGTGTAGTAGGTAATATTAAGAAATGCATAACATAAGTAGAAACAAAAGAGTGCGACCTCTCTTGTGGACCCGTGTACTCCTCAGGTTCATCTGCTGAGACGATGATGGTGATGCCATTGTGGTGGGTGCCGACGGAAGGGAAGGAGATCTGCGGCGAAAGACGGTCAGGAGTCGTGATGTCTGGTTTGGTGGATGCTTCTGTCGATGGAGCAGCTAGGTGAGGTGGACGACGTCGCGGCAGGAGCAGGACAAACAACAAAAAGTTTTCTTCGACACCTACCTGTAACTGAAGTAATTCTATAAGGGCTCATTTGGCTTGCATGATTATAAAAATGCAGGGATAGGAAAAACACCGGAATAGGATAGGAATGCACATTGGAAACAGAGCATTTGTGAACACAGGATTTCTGTTAACTTGGGTGTTTGGTTCAAAGGAATTGGAGGAGCAGAGGAATGCAAAGAAACATGACCTAAATAAAGTGAAACCATAGGAAAGCATGTACAGTTAGAATAATATTCTGCCACTAATGCACTTGGTCTTGTTTTCATGCGTAGGATTTTAAAAAGTAGTTCCAAGAGGATGTTTTGCTCCATTCCTTTCAACAAAATGTATGAATAATTGAATAGTAGAGTGCCATAGGAAAATTTCCTATTGCTATATTTTTCCATTGAACCAAAGTAGCCACTACAAAAAAAAGACACATCCGTGACAGTTTGGGCCGAACATTTTTTTCTGTCATGCTTATGACACTTTTATGACGATAATTGTGACAAAACCTGGTATCGTCAAAGATGTGGTGGGCTCCTACTTCTATGACAAAAAATCATGACAAAAAATGGGCTTTTCATCCTGGGCGGGCCGGAGACGCATCTGCATGACATTCTTTGGGCCGTCCATGACGGAAAAAACCATGGTAGAAGCGAGGGCGAGGAAAATATCGGGGAGTTCCCAGTTACGATGGGTGGTCATGGACGAGCGATGCATAGAGGTTTGCGTGTTTCTCTCGTACATGTACGCGCGTGTGTGCGAGGCGTTGCGCTCTAACTGAACACGAGCAAGGCGGTGGGCTCTAACTGAACTCGAGCGATTGCACTAGCTACGTTACTGAACCCGAGCGATCGATCCCTTGCTGTTAACTGAACCCGAGTGATTCCTTCGATACTGCTACTAACTGAAGCCAATCGAACACTGCTGCCTCCTTCCCTTGATGAACAGTGAGCGTTGTTGGGGGGTTTGGATGAACAATTCCTGGTGGGGGGTTGGATGAACAGGACCCCGTGGTAGTAGAGGTTGTTGCCGCTGGATGAACAGGACCCCGATCGATCGAGCCGGTGGATGAACAGGACCCCATGGAGGGCTGGATGAACAGGACCCCGTGGAGGGCTGGTTGAACAGTAGCCGATGGAGGGTAGATGAACAGTAGCCCATGGAGGGGTGCTTGAAAAGGACCCCGTGGAGAGGGCTGGTTGAACAATAGCCGGTGGAGGAGCGGTGGAGGCTGGATGAACAGGAGCCCGCGGATGAACAGTCGCAGGTGGAGGCTGGAGGAGGTCGACGGTGGATGAACAGTAGCCCGTGGAGGCAGTCGATGGTGGAGATGAACAGTATCCCGTGGAGTCCCGTTTTGCGGTACGCCACACCCCTCCTGATGAACAGGACCCTCGTTTCGACCGTAGCGCTCCAACACAAGTCTGTTTCCTCCGTTTTGCGGTATGCCACACCCCTCCCGATGAATAGGACCCCCGTTTCGACCGCAGCGCTCCAACACAAGTCCGTTTCCTCCATTTTGCGGTATGCCAGACCCCTCCCAATGAACAGTATCTCGTTTCGACCGTGGCCGGTCGAACACAAGGCCGTTTCCTCCGTTTTGCGGTACACGAGGCCTCATTTCGATCGGCTGTTCCGTCCAAGCCGGTTGGCTCCCGATGAACACGACGTATTCCGTTGCCTCCCGATGAACATGACGCATTCCGTTGCCTCCGCATGAACACGACAACGACGCAGTTTCTCCGTTCCGACCCAGCCATGTACACGAGACCTGGCCACACGTATGCGTCAGTAGGCGTTCGAGACCCGGCCCGTATGTATGTACGTGGCCGTATTTACTTTCTTGCACCCCGGCCGCGATACGTACGTGTACACGATATTAACGGGACTGCGTGACATGCTACGTCCGCGCCTCTACTACGACACATGCCCTTCCTTACTCGGCCATGGTTCATCGCTGCAGCCTGCAGACAGACCGATCGTATGTGCGTACACATTCGCGACCAGAATGACAAGGCTACATACGCTTCGAACAGGTGGGTCCCGACTGTCAGGCACTTCCTTGCGTGTGAAGATGTAGCTGGTGGGTCCCAGCAGTCAGGGGGGAAACGTTTTTTTTGCGAAATACGGTGGCCCGTCCGGTGGGTCCCTGCTGTCAGGTGGAGGAATCATTATTTTCCGCGTAATAAGGCGGCACTTCCTTGCTGCAGCCATGGACCTAGCTGTCAGCCTCTCCACGTACAGTACTCTTCCGATGGAAGTCGTTCGTTGACCAGATTTACCACGCCGCGCCAAGAGCACCAAGGCGGTGCACGACGGCGAGGCCTAGGAAGGGGACGACGCGGGAGTGGATGCCCACGCGGAGAGGAGTACGAGGGTTCACTGGTTCGGCTGCGGTGTGAGGCTGCCATCGCCGCAGGGCCTGGCCAGCGGCGGGAGTGGTAGGGGCGGTGAGGCCTCCGCGGCAGCACAGCCGGCCACAGGAGGCAGGAGCACGCGACACGACTGGCGCTGCTTTGGGCGGCTGTAGCAAGAATACCCGAGGTTGAAGATGCACTACGGCCGTTGAATGGACATCGTACAGTCACTAGAGCTAGAATCGTTCATATTGACTATGTTGACAAAGTCCTCCGTCCACGTCAACTTAGTAGGCTCACAAGTTAGCCTCCCATATGGTGGGTCCCAGCTAGCAGGGGGAGTATTCATTTTTTGTGCATAATAAGGAAGCACTTCCTTGCGTGCGAAGATATACCTGGTGGGTCCGAGCTGTCAGCGACGGGGACGTTTTTTTCGTGGAATACAAAGGCCCTTCTGGTGGGTTCCAGATGTCAGGTGGAGGAATCATTATTTTGCGCATAATAAGGAGGCATTTCCGTGTGTATGGCCATGGACCCAGCTGTCAGCCTCTCCACTTCTGATGGATGTCGTTTATTGACCACGTTGACCACGCCGCGCCGAGAGCACCAGGGCGGTGGACGACGGCGAGGCGTATGAAGGGAACGACACAGAGCAGGGGAAGACATGGCAGTGGCTACCCACGCGGTGGGGAGTACGAGGGTTGACTGGTTCGGCTGCCGTCGCCGGAAAAATAACAAGAGGTGTGGGTGAGTAGAGGGATAGCCAGGCCAGGGATGCGAGTATGGTGGGGCCGTGAGGCCTGCCCGGCAGCACAGTCAGCCACGGGAGGCGGGAGCAGGCAGTTCTGCCGGCGCTGGTTTGGGGGGCTGGAGCATGAAGAACAGAGACTTTAGAAGCATGATTGTCGTTAGATTGACATCTAACGGTCTGATGCTGGTAGAGTCAATTGTTGACTAAGTTTCTTTTTTGAGAAACCTTGTGTACGCATGAACTTAGTAGGCCCACAAGTCAGCCTCCAAATCTGTGGCAGACAACATAGAGCCCATTGCTACGTCTTGAGCACTGTGTTGGTTTTCCCTTGAAGAGGAAAGGGTGATGCAGTAAAGTAGCGTAAGTATTTCCCTCAGTTTTTAGAACCAAGGTATCAATCTAGTAGGAGACCACGCTTAAGTCCCACGCACCTACACAAACAAATAAGAACCTTGCAACCAACGCGATAAAGGGGTTGTCAATCCCTTCACGGCCACTTGCAAAAGTGAGATCTGATAGAGATGATAAGATAATATTTTTGGTATTTTTATGATAAAGACTAAAAGTAAAGAAAGCAAAATAAACGGTGGCAGAAATAGCTTGTTGACGGGAGATTAATATGATGGAAAATAGACCCGGGGGCCATAAGTTTCACTAGTGGCTTCTCTCAAGATAGCATAAGTATTACGGTGGGTGAACAAATTACTGTCGAGCAATTGATAGAATTGAGCATAGTTATGAGAATATCTAGGTACAATCATGTATATAGGCATCACGTCCGTTACAAGTAGACCGACTCCTGCCAGCATCTACTACTATTACTCCACACATCGACCGCTATCCAGCATGCATCTAGAGTATTAAGTTCATAAGAATGGAGTAACGCTTTAAGCAAGATGACATGATGTAGAGGGATAAACTCATGCATTATGATATAAACCCCATCTTTTTATCCTCGATGGCAACAATACAATACGTGTCGTTTTCCCTACTGTCACTGGGATCGAGCACCGCAAGATTGAACCCAAAGCTAAGCACTTCTCCCATTGCAAGAAAGATCAATCTAGTAGGCCAAACCAAACTGATAATTCGAAGAGACTTGAAAAGATAACCAATCATACATAAAAGAATTCAGAGGAGATTCAAATATTGTTCATAGATAATCTTGATCATAAACCCACAATTCATCGGATCTCGACAAACACACCGCAAAAGAAGATTACATCGAAGAGATCTCCAAGAAAATCGAGGAGATCTTTGTATTGAGATCCAAAGGGAGAGAAGAAGCCATCTAGCTAATAACTATGGACCCGAAGGTGTGAGGTAAACTACTCACACATCATCGGAGAGGCTATGGTGTTGATGTAGAAGCCCTTCGTGATCGATGCCCCCTCCAGCAGAGCGCCGGAAAAGGCCCCAAGATGGCATCTCACGGGTACAGCAGGTTGCGGCGGTGGAAATAGGGTTTTGGCTCCGTATATGATGTTTCCAGGGTACTTGGGTATATATAGGAGGAAGAAGTAGGTCGGTGGAGCTACGAGGGGCCCACGAGGGTGGAGGGCGCGCCTAGGGGGTAGGCGCGCCCCCCTACCTCGTGGCCTCCTCGTTTATTGCTTGACGTCCACTCCAAGTCCTGTGGATCACGTTTGTTCAGAAAATCACGTTTCCGAAGGTTTCATTCCGTTTGGACTCCGTTTGATATTCCTTTCCTTCGAAACACTGAAATAGGCAAAAAAATAGCAATTTGGGCTGGGCCTCTGGTTAATAGGTTAGTCCCAAAAATAATATAATAGTGTATAATAAAGCCCATTAAACATCCAAAATAGAATATATATAATAGCATGGAGCAATCAAAAATTATAGATACGTTGGAGACATATCACCCATTTGCTATTTTGTTAATAATTTGCAGCCCATTTGCTAATTCTTAAGTAATTTATTACAACCCATTTTCTGCCCGGGACCATGGTCAAAAAGTTCAACCTTATTTTGAACTGTTGTAATCCCGAAATGATAAACAGTTTTTTAAGAACTTATTGATTTGTCAAAGAAATCATTTTGTTTTTGTAAGCAAACAAGACGTGGGACAATTGAGTTGGTGTAAGGGAAAACCAGTGGTAAAAAAACAGCGCTAGGAGGGGAAACAACAACAAAAATAAGGATGTAAATATGAAAATGGAACTTTATGTATTTTCAATATAATGATACGTGTATATGAACTAGTAAAACTATAGGTAGAGTTGAGAAAACGGAAGTAGGACATGGCGTTTCAAGAGGAAAATAGAACTTGGTTGTGTGTTTGATTCAGTAAAAAAACTACCTGCGGATGTTGTAAGGCAAAATATAACTAACGCTAGCGGGCCAGAGGCCAGTAGATACCTGCTGGATCTTTGTGCCCCGTTGTCGTCATGGGCTGGGCCTGTTAAAAATAAAAGCAAGCCTGAGGAGTCTACAGCCTAGTTGAAACTTGCTTGACCTGAAAAAACAATATACCTGCTCAATAAACGAGGTAATTCTGCAAGTACAGACTGATAACTGGGATGCAGCAGGTATATTGTTTTTTCGTCGCGATAATAAGTGCATGCACTTGTTTCAAAAAATTTGGAGAACTGGGAATTCGAACGGGAGGTGCTTATGGTACCCATCAAATAAAAATCAGGTGCCTGAAAATTCGTTTCGATACAAATGATTCAACTTTATATCCATGTCGACCCTCGGCATGTTGGTTGGAAGCAAATGCCAAGGTCATACCGAAAGATCGTTAACAACAATACCAACTTGCGGACGACAAGGTAGTACAAGTACCAATACCAAACTAACTTATAATCTTTTTAGTCCTGGCCCTAGTGTTCGTTTGGTAGAAAATCTTGCAAAGGACCAGCTCCCACTCCTTCTCTTGCTCCAGGTCCCCGAGGTGGTACTGGTGCATCATCAGTTGGTCCCCTGCTGGTCGAAGTTCTTGTTGGTGTGCAGCACCTGAACCTTTTTGCTGCCTGTCTGCCGGCCGTTGACCATCACCGGCAAGGTATTGCCAGTCTTGTGCCACATCGCGTGCATGCCGCACTCCGACTGTATCTTGCGACGCGTCCATGTGCCCCTTTTGAACCTCGAATTGCGCTGGAAGAAATGCTTGCTTAGGCCACTCAATGTGATACCTGCAGTATTGTCAAATATAGGTTTTAGTGTACGTAGTTGGCATTTTCATAACATCTTTGGCATCTTGCAGTCACGTGTTTCACTTTTTATTAACTTTTAAATTGTAATTGCTTCACTAGGTCTGCGTCTAAAAAGAAAAATAGAGCTATAAACAAAGAAATATGTTTGTGCAAGTAGACGGCCGATCGGTGTCTTACCTGGAAGTTTCTCAGGATGGGTGTAGCATATGTCGTGCTCGCTGTTGATGGTTGGTATGAACAAATCAATGAGAGGGTGAGATCTCGCGCTGTCAGGACTCACTTTGGCCTCAAGGTGCTCGATCAGCTCCTGATCCATGGGATCAAACTTGACCCCAGCCGACAGCACCGGCCAATCCTTCTTGGAGTTGCATCAGTCAATTCCAGTTATATGGTACTCAATGTATGATCAATCGACTGTTTTAAGTGAATGATGAAAGATTTCGACAGATAAGTGGTAGTACTCCAAATCTGAAGTCCACAATACCTGAACACGCCACCGGGATTCTTGTGTCACCTCACGCACAGCGTGTTGTCACGTCAGATCAATGTGAGGACATGATGAATAATTTGACCAACTTATACTAGTACTACTACTGTACTACTTAGTAGGCATATTTAGCACTGATGATGAACTGCTTGGATGAATCGCCAGGCACAAAATCAACCATTTTAGTCTCATCAGCCGATTTAAACTTCAAAGCCGGATCATGCTCCGTAGTGGGTTTCTTCAACGAAGTCATATCGGCCGGATCAACATTGTCTTTATAGAACTTCAGCTCCTCTGTCGCACAAACAGATTCAGCGTAAGCCGCATCACCTTCCTCACATTCCAAAGCGATCTTATGGCTTCCATGTACTGTGATGGTTCCCTTATGACCCGGCATCTTGAGCTGCAGATAAACATAACAGGGTCGTGCCATGAACTTAGCATAAGCCGGCCGTCCAAACAGGGCATGATACGGACTTTGGATTTTCACCACTTCAAAAGTTAACGTCTCTGATCTCGAGTCATGATCATCTCCAAAAGCAACCTCCAGGGCTATCCTACCAACCGGATAAGCTGATTTGCCAGGCACCACACCGTGAAAAACGGTGTTTGACGGTTTAAGATTCTTATCTGTTAACCCCATACGACGGAAGGTGTCATAATACAAAATGTTAATGCTGCTCCCTCCATCCATGAGCACCTTAGTAAACTTATAACCTCCAACTTGAGGTGCCACCACCAACGCCAGATGACCCGGATTGTCAACCCGGGGCAGGTGATCCTCTCGACTCCACACAATAGGCTGCTCAGACCAGCGCAGGTAACGGGGCACCGCCGGTTCAACTTAATTCACCGCCCTTTTATGAAGCTTCTGATCGCGCTTGCATGGGCTAGTGGTGAAAATGTGATACTGCCCATTGTTCAACTGCTTCGGGTGACTTTGGTAACCTGACTGCTGCTGCTGCTGATTTCCCTGCTGGTTATAACCACCTTGGTTGCCCTGATTGCCTTGATTGCCATGTCCACCTTGATTGCCCTGGAATCCTGAACCGAAATTACCTCTGCCATAACCCGGCCCATAGGACCCTGGTCCTGAACCGCCGGATCCATGATCATTCCGGAAAAACTCTGAATTTTTGAACTCTCGCATGATCTAACAATCCTTCCAGAGGTGCGTGGCCGGGTTGTCCCGCGATCCGTTCTTTGGGCAGGGCTGGTTCAACAGGTAGTTCAAGCGCTCTGGATTAGGACTGGGTTCTCCTCCTCGTTGGGGCGGTTTACCCTTGCGACGCTGACCATTACCCTGCGTATTGGTGTTAGCCACAAAATCTGAATTACCATCCGCTTTACGATTACCATTGTTACTGTGGCCCGTCTGGTTATGCTGCTGCCCCTTGGTGTTGTCGTTCTTCTTTCCCTTCCCTGGTTTTTCATCATCAGACTCAGGGTCCTTGGTACTATCAGAATCAGCATACTTAACTAGAGCAGCCATGAGGGTTCCCATGTCATTGCACTGACGCTTGAGCCGTCCCAGCTTCAATTTCAAAGGCTTAAACCGGCAATTACCCTCCAATGTTATAACTGCCGAGTCAGCATTGATACGGTCTGATGAATGCAAAATCTCTGAAACCCGGTGCACCCAATGGGTTGTTGACTCGCCCTCTTCCTGGACACAGGTAGCTAAATCCATAATTGACATAGGTTGCTTGCACGTGTCTTTGGAGTTTGCTATAAACCGGGCTTTTAACTCGTCCCATGATCCAATTGAGTTAGCTGGTAAACTTTTCAACCAAGTGCGAGCCGTTCCGTCCAACATCATAGTGAAATACTTCGCACATGCTCCTTCCTCCACATCTAGCATCTCCATGGCCATCTCATAACTCTCCACCCACGACTCGGGGGGTAAATCGGCGGTATAATTAGGCACCTTACGTGGACCCTTGAAATCTTTGGGTAGCCGCACATTACGCAAAGCCGGGGTGAGGCAGGGCACTCCCCAAGAGCTGAAAGTAAGTCCTCGTTCCACGAAAGTTGTCGGATGAACCGGAGTGAGCTGACGGTCCCGTGCTGCTAACTCGGCCTCCCGGCGCGCTGTACCATTATTCACCACATCCTGAGCATTCGCACCGCCGTGCGCCAGATTGGGCCCTTGAGGGGCGTTACGGTTTCGCGCACTTCTTGACACGGACGGTTCATCCATGTGTCTACTGTAACTCCGGCTCAGGCGTGGGATTGAATGAAGCCTGTCTCGACTATATGAATAGGCATGCTGCTGCACCATAGCCGTTTGAAGAAGATCCCTGGCGCGTCGTGTCTCAACCGCTGCTGGGGACACTCACCCTCCATTGGAATAGCTGCCAATCATGATGCTGTGGCGATCATGTTATCCAAGGGGGTGGAGAAGTGTCCCGGCGGCGCCGGTATATACTGCGGCGGGTCATGGGTCCTTCGAGGCGGGTCCGTCACCCGTGGCTGATCCAGTGCTCCTGCTCCTGGTGCTTCGATCCTGTTTACCGCCGCCGGATTACTGGTTCATGCGCCTGGTGTGCCGAAGAGATTCATCGCTTCGTAAACCGGTGGCAATCGAGACCGATGCCTTCTCCTCAATACTTCGGTTGAAGCGTTCTGATCCAACATGAGCCGGTAATTCTCCGCTTGAATCCGCTGTGCCTGTGCATCTAAAGCGGCCCGCTCCTCAGCCATCCTAGTTTCCTCAGCCGCTAAGTCCTCCTTGGCCTGAGTTATCTGATCCTATAGCTTAGCAACCTCCGTATTATGCTGATCTTGGGTTTCCGGGGTAACCTGTGCGGTCAGTAACGTCGTCCAGGCGTCCAATAACCCGGACAAGACTTGGGCCGGCCGGCGCGGGGCCTCCTACCCCAGCTGCTAATCCGGAAATCACTGCAGCCGCAGCCAAAGATTGCAACGTGGGCTGTGTACCGGCCATGAAGATCGCAACTCGGTTCAACAGATCAAGGGGGTCCGGAATACTGTGACCATCGGAACAGCCCCCAAACCGGCCATCTTGCAGTTGGTACAGTGACTTGGTCTCCCCGGTGGATGACTCGCCATCTGAATAAACGACGGTCTCACCATCGGATGCCGGATCAAGTTCCGCACCATGCTTCATGGCGGGTTGAACCCGGGCAGGGCTTGCACGCTGAGCCGTCTCGACGAGGTCAGTGCAGATGTCCGGCTCAGGGCCCGGTTCGCCGATCTTGCCGGTGAAGACGTGAATTCCCCCAAAGGGGACCCGGTACCCGTACTTGATTGAGTCGGCCTTGGGGCCCTAGCCTACATCATCGATGTAGAGCTTGCCGCGACGACTCTTGGTCATCCGGCCCATAGCGTACCCCTTGAGCCCTTCAAAGTTGCCCTTCAAGAACTCGAAACCATCGTGCGATAGCCCCACGGTGGGCGCCAACTGTCGTGGATTTGTCACGGTAGATGTCCTAGCGAAAGGACTTAGTCGTGGAGCCATTGCAACGGGTTAGCTTAAAGGGGGTAAACCGGACAAAGGACACGGGAGTTTATACTGGTTCGGCCCCTTGCGGTGAAGGTAAAGCATACGATCCAGTTCTGGTGGGATTGATGTGGTCTCGATGATCAGGGAGCGGAATCGCTTTACCTGGATCTCGAGCTCTTGTTTCTTTTCCCTAAACTGCCGTCGGGTCGTGCCTTTATATACACAGGTCGACGCCCGCCGGCTTACAGAGTCCCGATGCTGGTCTATACACGTATCTGGCTCGGTCTCTACTTTCTCATACCTCACGATACAAGTTATACATTACATGGCGGTTTATAGCTACATGCCCTAATCTACCTTTGGGCCTCGGGCCTTTGATTCTCTGTAGTAAAGCGCCTCATCCCTTGTCTTCTTGGGCTTCAAATATAAACAATCCACTATGGGGATAACCCGGCTTCACCTGGCCGGTTTACACCCAATAGTAATATCCCCAACAATACGTTTAACTAACAAAATGTCAATGCATGTCACCGAAAATTATTCCATTGGAAACTATGTTCAAATACGAATAAAATGATATATATTTTTGTGACATGCATTAACATTCAGTTAGTGAAATTTATTATCAAATTTTGACACAAATTATGAAGGGGACCAATAAACCAGGAGGGAGGTAGTAGTACGAGTAGCGCAATATACGGTATAGAGGACTAGTACAAATTTTGAAATGGAGTAAGAAGTTACAAGGCTGTGCGACAGACTTTGTAGGCTACATGAGTAATACAAAATATAATTCCCATTGGACAACACTTTCACCAACAATTACGCACTTGAAGCCTAATTGATATATATATATATACACACTATTCTGATCATGGGATCAGAATATTATTCTGATCACAACATGAATTTCCTGAGTTACACGCGTGAACTTCCCGCTGTAGGAACCCGACCTTCGGGCTATCTTCTCAACCGTGTCTCCACGCGCGAATTTTTTTGGTCAGTCATGTTCTATGTGATGTAAGTGTAATCTACAAACGGTTTTTAGCAACTAAATGCCCGTTTTAAATAGGAATCTCGCTCATTGGCGGATTTTCTCTCGGGTCGTGATGAAACATGTCTTTGTTGCAATTTTACTGTCTGAGTTGTTCGACCTGAACTTCCCCCTGTGCTAGGTTGAACTTCCGTCAACATTGCCCAAATGGGGCTTGTGATATACCGTTGGAAAGCTATGGACACCAATATCATGACCCAAGTGGAATTTTTGGCAAAATGTAAGCGGTTTAAGAGCAGTTTTGAAAACCGTTTTTTCTTCATACAAAAAACGTGAATTGTATTTTCGATCGCATTTCTAAACCGTTTATCAGAACGAGGCAACTAATATGGCGTTGGAAATCTGCTGCAAAGCCGCTCCTTCTACATGTTGAAAATTCTCAATAATTCCCTACGGTTAAAGAGTAATTTGGTAAATCGTAAAATTTCACAAATCGAACAGCTGAGTTCATATTTTCGTTGCCGTTTCTAAATGGCTAATCCAATTGACGCAAATGATATGGTGTTGGAAAGCTTTCGAAAATGCGCTACTTTTTCATGTTGAATGTTTTTTCTAATTTTGAACGGTTTAAGGGTAATTTAGCAAACGATACAAGTTCCACCGAGTTCGTATTTTCAAGCTAATTTTTTAACCATGCGTCCGAATGCAGCAAATGATATGTCGTTGGAAAGCTTGTGGAAATGCGAAAAAAATTGGTATGTATTGTTTCTCCCAGTTCTTTACTGTTTTAAGTCAATTTTGAAAATGGCTAAAAAAGTATTTTCGCCATAATTTATACAAACTTTGACGGAATGTGGCAAATAATGTACCGTTGAAAAGCTACGGAAAATGCGAAACTTTTTCCTGTTGATGGTTTCCTCTGATACCTGGCGGTTTTTATGTAATTTTGAAAAGGCGAGATCATGCGTTCTGCCATTATCGCAAAACAGATTCTTCGAAAATGCACCACGTGAAGAACTTGAACTTCTCGGCATGTCTACTTGAACTTCACTCTGTTTTTCATGTGTTTTTTTTGCTCGTAGCTCTCCATCCACTCAAGGGAATTGAGCAAGTGATATACCGATGGAAAGCTGCTGTAAATACACAAGTTTCCTGTGTTGATCATTTTTTTATACACGCGACGTTTTTGAAAGTTTTTCATCTGAAATTCATTCAGTGTAGTAGGTGAACTTCCTGCTGTTTTCACGTTGAACTTCTGTGACGTATTTTCGTTTGTAATATTGTCATCGATTTCGTCAGTGTTACACAAATGATATTCCTCTTGTACAAACCTCTCTCACAATATTTTTTTTAACTTTCTCTGACCGAAGACTTGAACTTACACAAATAATATTCCTGCCGTTTTGAAGTAAATTAGAAAATGATGAGATCATGATTTATGCCTTCATCGCGAATGGAAATGCACTGCGTGAAGTAGTTGAACTTCTCGGGCATGTTTGATTGAACTTGACTCTATTTTTGACGAGTTGTTTTTTGCACTGCGTGAAGTAATTGAACTTCTGGGGCGAGTCTGTTTGAACTTCACTCTATTTCACTTTATTGTATTTTTCTTATATGAAACACACACCATGTAGTACGTGAACTTTCGGTTGTTATCACGTTGAACTTCTCTCTGGTTTGAGAGAGTTATTTTAAAACACAAAAAACAACATATTTTTTATGTATTTTGGACATCTAAATACACGGTGAACGTCTCTCACAAGAATTTTTTAACTTTTCCTCGCCGAGAACTTGAACTTCTAGCAACCATTTTTTCGTTTATGAAATTGTTTTTAAAACTGCAAAAAATGGTGTTGTGTTTTTTTATTTTTTGAACAGGTAAATCCTAGGTTTTAATAAACTCCGAACTTCTGTGTTATTTCAATTTGAACTTCACATTTTTATATTTTGAGTAAAGAATTGTATTCAATTTTTATACGTGAGAAAAATTAGTTTTGTAATAAACATTATACAACTTCTTCGTTATTACGAACTGAACTTCTTGGTTTCTTCGTTAGCAACGGGAAAAATTCAAGTTTTTGTGATAAATATTGAACTGCTCCATTTTTTGAAATTGAACTTCTTGGTTTATTATTTAGTCCCGAGGAAAATCTGATTTTTTTCATATGCATTGGAATATTGTATTTTTTAGAATTGAACTTCTTGGTTTTTTCAATTTGGACTTCTTGGTGTTATTCATTTGTAACGGAAAAAAAATCATAATTTTGTAATAAACATCGTACTTCTGGGATATCTTTGAACTGAACTTCTTGGTTTTTTCGTTAGTAACAGGAAAAATTATGAGAAAATCTGCATTTTTTATATACGTCGAACTTCACCATTTTTTAAATTTGAACTTCTTAGTTTTATTTGTTAGTAATGGGAAAAATCCTTTTTTGAACCTTCCCAGGTAGGTCACTTGAACTTCGAGCAACTAAATATTTAGACTTCGGGCAGTTATCAATTCGAACTTCTCTCTGTTTGGCTTTACTAACGGAAAAATCTGAGTTTTATGGACATCGAACCGCTCTAACTTTTTTTATTTGAACTTCTTTGTGTATCTTTAGAAATGTGAAAATTGGAGTTTTGTTAGAAACATCCAACTTCTTCGTTATTTTGAATTGAACTTATTGGTTTTATTCTTTAGTAACTGGAAAAATCCGTTATAAATATCAAACTCCTCCGCTTTTTCAAATTGAACTTCTTGGTTTTATTCTCTAGTAACGAGAAAACCAGATTTTCTTGGTTTTTCCACCATGAATTACTCAAGTCCACACCGATGATTTTTCTCCTCTGCACATCCCATCTCTTGAGTCTCGACTTTTAAACCCCCCCATGAATTATTACAGTTTTTGTTACATGAAATAAACAAGTTTGTTCTTTTTTGTGCGTGAATATTTTTTATTCTCTGAATTTCTCTCGTAGCTCCCTCTGAACTTCTACACATATGTCACGAATGTTCCCTACTTTTTTTAACCTTTTCTGTTTATTTTTTGAACTCTAGGATTAGTGGGTTTTTTGTTGAACTTCGCTGGTTTTCATTTTTGGACTCAAAGGGGTTGTCATATCAACTAATATTTTTTATCATTCCTCGAGTGCATCTTTTTTATGAACCTTTGGTGTTGACAAATGCACCAAACTTTGGGAACTCCTCATTCTTTTATTTTTGAACCTTTTCAGCAGCAATAATACTTGAAATTCACTGACTTTTTTTGTGAAGCAACCAAATGCGCAGACCACGTAGGGTACAGGGCACATTTCCTTTCATTGTGGACATTTTGTAAAAACACAGGGAGAGCACACAATCACAAAGAGGAAAACAAAGAAGGAAAAAATTATTCATTTTTTCTCGTTTTTTGCTCATACATAGAAAATGTGTGTATCCACATTTTTAAATTTTCTATGTTCTCTCTTTGATCTACATTACAGAAAATAGTCTTTTTCAATTCGGTGTACTACACACACACACGCACAACATATCCACATTTTTTGGCTGGCATCAACTTAAAAAAGTTTCAGTCTCACAAACATACACAAATCAAACTTCCATGAATTTCTATACCTTTTAGAAAAAAACTTTTTTGGGAGAACTTTGATAAACTTTTGCCCATGAGCAGTACTACATTTACATTTCCTGTCCAAAATTGTTTGTCTTTTACATTAGCGGGTGGAACGTCACAAGTGGATGGCGGTGCACATTGGTGAACAGGAGAAGGAAGAATGGTGATGCTGGTGAAGGTCGGATTCGATCGTCACTACAGTCCACATGCAACAATAATCTCGGCAGTTTGCGGACACGGGGTCAACGACGAGCGGAATGCAGCGCTCCACACACCTCTCCGCGACCGAATGCCCACACCTGCATCAATTTCACAAGGCAAAATAAAGAGTTTGTGATCAGAGCTCCATCGATGAACATGGTTAGGAACTCGCGACATAATCAAGTTTCAGATTTTCAGTTAGAGCATCTCTTGCTGTCTGCTAGAGCAGTGTGCAGAGTTACAGTTTCACAGTTTTTGAGCTCGATGCCTACTGATTTAGGCTAACCAACTACTTAAGAATTATGTAAAAGTAACTAACAGTAGCACCAGTTTCTAGACCAACTATTCTACTGAGCTGAAGGAATATATGAATGGTCTAATTTAAGGGCAAATTCACTACATATGAAACAAATAGAAGTTCAAAAGAAGCTGGGCAGAAGTGCAGAACATCGCCGCCATCGCTGGTTAAGGGGGAAGACCTTTTGCGCGATGCAGGAGACGATGCTAAGGCGCCTGTGGAGATTGACCGGTCGCGGGAGTATCAGTTGATCTGCAGGAGCATGGGATCTGCTCTGCTTCTGGAGGTCTGACCGCGGAGAGGCGCTGCGGGGATGAGTGTGTTGGAAATATGCCCTAGAGGCAATAATAAAATGGTTATTATTGTATTTCCTTGTTCATGATAATTGTCTATTGTTCATGCTATAATTGTATTAACTGGAAACCGTAATACATGTGTGAATACATAGACCACAACATGTCCCTAGTAAGCCTCTAGTTGACTAGCTCGTTGATCAATAGATGGTTATGGTTTCCTGACCATGGACATTGGATGTCATTGATAATGGGATCACATCTTAGGAGAATGATGTGATGGACAAGACCCAATCCTAAGCATAGCACAAGATCGTGTAGTTCGTTCGCTAAGAGCTTTTCTAATGTCAAGTATCTTTTCCTTAGACCATGAGATTGTGCAACTCCCAGATACCGTAGGAATGCTTTGGGTGTACCAAACATCACAACATAACTGGGTGGCTATAAAGGTGCACTACAGGTAGCTCCGAAAGTATCTGTTGAGTTGGCACGAATCGAGACTGGGATTTGTCACTCCGTATGACGGAGAGGTATCTCTGGGCCCACTCGGTAATGCATCATCATAATGAGCTCAATGTGACTAAGGAGTTAGTCACGGGATCATGTGTTACGGAACTATTAAAGAGACTTGCCGGTAACAAGATTGAACGAGGTACTGGGATACCGACGATCGAATCTCGGGCAAGTAACATACCGGTGGACAAAGGGAATTGTATACGGGATTGATTGAATCCCCAACATCGTGGTTCATGCAATGCGATCATCGTGGAACATGTGGGAGCCAACATGGGTATCCAGATCCCGCTGTTGGTTATTGGCCGGAGAACGTCTCGGTCATGTCTGCATGGTTCCCGAACCCGTAGGGTCTACACACTTAAGGTTCGGTGACGCTAGAGTTGTTATGGGAAATAGTATGTGGTTACCGAAGGTTGTTCGGAGTCCCGGATGAGATCCCAGATGTGACGAGGAACTCTGGAATGGTCCGGAGGTGAAGATCGATATATTGGACGATGGGTATTGGAGTCCAGAATTGTTCTGGGAGTACCGGGTGACGACCAGCATGACCGAAAGGTGTTTCGGAGGCCCCGGCAAGCGTTGGGGGGCCTTATGGGCCAAGGGGAGGGGGCACATCAGCCCACTAAGGGGCTGTGCGCCCCTCCCACCCCATCTCACGTAACGTGGAGGGGTGGGGGCGCCTCCCCTAGGGCAGCCACCCCTCGCGGCTTGGGGGGCAAGTTTCCTAGGGGTGGGGGCGCCCAAACACATCTAGGGTTTCCCCTGTGGCCGCCACCCCTCCCCTAGGGAACCCTAGGGCGCCTCCTCCACCCCCCTTCCCCCTATATATAGTGAGGGAGAGAGAGGGCAGCCGCACCCCTTCCCTGGCGCAGCCCCTCCCTCCTCCAACACCTCCTCCTCCGTAGTGCTTAGCGAAGCTCTGCCGGAGAACCACGAGCTCCATCGCCACCATGCCATCGTGCTGCTGGATTTCTCCCTCAATTTCTCCTTTCCCCTTGCTGGATCTAGAAGGAGGAGACGTCCCCAGGCTGTACGTGTGTTGAACGTGGAGGCGCCGTCCATTCGGCACTAGATCGGATCTTCTGCGATTTGAATCACTGCGAGTACGACTCCATCAACTGCGTTCTTGTAACGCTTCCGCTTAGCGATCTTCAAGGGTATGAAGATACACTCCCCTCTCTCTTGTTGCTAGAATCTCCATAGATTGATCTTGGTGATGCGTAGAAAATTTTGAATTTCTGCTACGTTCCCCAACAGAGTGGCAACAGGAGTCTCGTCGGGGCCAAGGGCAGGGAACGGTTGTAGGTGATGCATCCGGGGTCCGGGTGGGAGCGACGGCGGGTGGCGCGCTAGAGCCAGGCGGTCAGTAGCGGGTGGCGCGTCGAGGCCATGGGGGCGGTACGTGGAGGGTGGCACGTCGAGGCAGTGCGGACAGCAGAGGGTGGCGCGCCAAAGGCAGGGGGTCGGTGCCGGGCAGTGCGTCGAGGCGTCGGAGGGTGGCGCCATAGCTCGGGGCCGGTGTCTCGCCAGAGCTAGGGGCGGCGGTGGGTGGCCACAAGGATTGGGGCAGAGAGGTGATCTGGTGGATCGGTGGCGCGCGATGGTGCGGGGGAATCCAGGGGGAGGAGGTGGCCCCGCGAGCGAATCCAGGGGCGGGGGCACGGTGGCCGGATCCGGGGTCGAAGGTGGCGCGGCGGCCGGATCTAGGGTCGGAGGTGGCGCGGCGGCCGGTTTCGAGGCAGGTATGGCGCGGCGCGGCGCTGGATGTGGGTGGTGGGGGTGGTGGAAGGTGGACGAGGGAGTGGTTGGACAAGGGGGCTCTGCTTCTTTTTTTAGTTCAGGAACATCTCTTCTGCTCCTATATAGGCGCTCCGTGATCCAAATAGTTATTCTAATCCTGGGATTAGAATAGTGCCATATATATGTATATATATATATATATATATATGGCTTCTGCACAGCATCTCCATCATCATTATCAGTACATCCTACGGAGGTGAGTTAGGATGCACTTGATCCCAGAAAGGTATCTATCCTTCAAACCAAAGGAGTGCTTCAAACTAACAATAGTACATAATATCCAACAAAAGAGGGTCATGCTACAGCAGTAGGATACGTGGCTCAGCCTAGATATCAGTACGAATCAAGTTGTGCATATTTGTTGTTGGCATGAACCACATCGCCGCATGTTGGGTTTGCAAAAGCCAACCATCGCATGGAAGCTTGATGCCTTTCACACACTAAAGATTACCTGGCAAGAAGCTGTGTCGACGAATCTCTGGATATGGTGATTCATGAAACCCATGGTATGATGTGTAAACGCAGTTCCCCCTGGTGAATGGATGTTGCATAGCACGATAATCATAGCTGGTGATATGATCGATGATTGGTTGGATGATCGGATAATTGAGCCCAAGGATCATGGAGTGGTTGCCGAGGTTGTAAAGCCACCTTCAATTGAATACGACTATCCCTACGGAGCTGGGATCTTTCTTGAACACGAAGCAGCCATATCCATAAATGTCACGAACGCCCCAGGCATTGTACTGCATGTGGTTTGATGAAATGGTTTGGTCAATTTGGTACGTGCAAATGAGCATCAAATGACCGCCGTCAGCTGAACGAGCGATAAACCACCACCCATCGGCTGGTATGATTCCAGGTCCTGGAATCATGAAGGCCAGCGCATTTGCGTCTGCTGCAACAATTCAAATTGGAGACCAAAAGGACAAAAATAAACAATCATGTTCAGAGTATGTGTGGAATTCAGAATATTATAATAGTGACACATATCATAGACAGATAATTGAAATGTCGTGGTCATAATCATACCCCAAGTTAACAAAATAAGCCAATGGATTTCATATTCTAGCAATATATCATGGTTCAAACATCATGTAACAATGAAAGGGAAACAGCTATGACAGGGCCTACTCATATTCTACCATAGCACTTACTACTGTTCTCATATCAACTCTAAGAAATAACATGCGTTGTTATAAAAATCTTGGAAATGAGATTAACATATAGCAATCATGAGGTTATACTCATAATATCTATTCTAACAATCATTAGATGCCAATTGTTCTCATATCAACTCTAACAATAACATGTGTGGTCATAAAAATCTAGGAAATAAGAGGAACATATAGCAATGATGTGGTTATAGACATACTATCAATTCTAAATTTGTAACAATGAACATGCAGTCGTAATCATAAGGTAAAGATGAGATGAGATAGAACAATTACACAATGATAAATTCCACCAGTATAGGCAGCCAATCTGTGTGTCGACCGCGTAAAGATGCCATCATGCACTATAGCATCAGACAGACATGTTGGCTGAAGAGGATTGACGATGAGCCATAACCATGTATGGCGACCGGATTCCTGATAGACCAATCCCATGTTGAACAAGGCAATGAGCTTGTAATCCATGCAGTCTTCTGATGGTGTGGGCACTTCGCAGATTACAACCTTCAGCAAACAGAGGTCGAGCCAAAAGCTCGACACGTCTTGTGCATAGTAGGCAGGAGTGTCCGGCGGGCCGCCAGGCTCGATGGCGGCAGTATACAATGATGGAAGGGTGATCTCTTGCTGGGTGTAGATATCCACGAGATGCCACGGACTACCGGATTGGTGGATGAGGACGATCTAGTTAGCCTTCATGCCCACCCAGTAGTGGCTGCGCATGAAGGACAGGTGGACGGGAAGTGGTAGCATGTCGAGGGGCACCACGGCAACCTCCGTAGGATCGTCAAGTCGGTGTCTGGGCCACCTGCGAGGATCGGGCATCAGCAAGCAGGGTGTCTTGAAAAGATCCGCCCAGTTGCAGACGAGTAGACGGTACAAAGAAACCGAGCATGCGGCCAAACGGACGGTGCTGAGCAGGTTCATACGATTATAGATCTGCTCCAAGAGAACATCGGGGAAGGAATTCCAGTCGCGGCTCTGCATGTCAGTCGGTTTTGCCATAGGGTTTTAGGGTACTGAGTGATTGGGGTTTTCGGTGCCTGCGAGCCAGCGGGGAAGTGGATTCGGGCGGGCGAGCGAAGATGGCGTGTGTGGACGAGCAGTGAGCGGGGGGATATGGTACGCGCGAGCTACCAAGGAAGATGGCGCGGGCGGGCGAGCAGTGAGTGGGGAGAAATGGTGTGCGGCCGATGATGGGGAAGAGAGGAGGAAGAAGAAGAGAGGAGGAAGAAGAGTGAAAGACGGGGAAGAACGTGCATTAAATCTCAATTCTACTAGTACTACTACCAGGATATACCGTCTTTTGGAGTGTAAATAGTTACACCGATGACATGTGTGTCTACCTCAAGAGGGCCCATATGTCAGTTAATGGAGGAGAGAGGTGCGTAGGCGTATTTGCGGAAGCATGCTCCACTGGCAAACATGATGGCAGTACTGGGTAAGGCCGATTTAGTAACACCAACACGCTGGTTCAGCTTATTAATTAAGTGTCCCATCTGCTGCAGCGTGTATTGTCACTTCACTGTGAAGACTAGTTGAATAGTTCTCTCTGACCGAGATGGGGAATAATGGATCGCTAAGACTTCCTATCTACAGTATCCCTATGCATGTACGCTCTCATCGTGTCCAACAAGATGAAACATTGGCCAAGGCACCCGGCGCCAATAATGTAGGAGTACTAGTACTACCTCCTTTCCGGTTTATAGGGCTCAATTCAAAATTCTCATCAACCAAGGTAGTTGATGAGTGGTGGAATAATTTTTGTAGTTTGCAAAAACACTCAATTAATGCACTCGTTTTCCTCAAAACATTATGTTTACCAATGCATTAATTTTGTGTCAAACTTTGACCATCTACTCCCTCCATCCAGGTGAACAAGTCATCTTTGGTTGTGCACCGTGACCAAGGAGGGAAAAACAAGAGAACTTAATTTTTATTTGCTACTCCCTCCATTCCTAAATATAGTCTTTGTCACAGCCCTAGAAATCTTCTTGTAATTAGTGGCATTGCATCGATGCATCATTTTCGATTTCAATTAATCTTGAAATGGGGATGTTAATACCCTAGCACTAAATGAAATACAATTAGGGTCAAATTAAATCTTTTCGATCTACCCAAAATGGCCTTCAGAAAAGTTCATCAATTTTGGAATGGGTGAAAACTTCTCCCAAAAATGATGCACACATTTCTAGGACATTTATGGATTTTGGAGTTAATTCATAAGTATTTGAATTTGGACAATTAAATTCTATAAATACTCTTAAATGTCCAAATAATCTTGAAAGCATTTGAGGGCTGTGGGAAATAATTTCCCAAGTGCCACAAAATTTTTGAGCATTTTACAAAGTGGTTTGGCATTTTTGCTAAATCGAACCAATTGCAGAAAATAGAAAACAGAAAGAAATAAAAAAGGAAGCAGAGACTTACCTGAGGCCCACTTACCTGGTGGCCTAGCAGATTCAGCCCAGCCCACCTCCTCCTCCCCTGTCGTCTTCCTCCCCCTGCCAGGAGGACGGCGCGTGCCCGACGCGCGCACGCACGCGCCCCGGCCACCTCCTGCTTCCTGCCGCTTCCCCCTCGTCGCCCTGGGCCTCCCTCACGACGCCACGCAGCCCCGACCGCTCTCTCCTCTCTCTCACTTTCCCCTCTGGCCCTCTCTCCCGCAAAAACAGAGCGCCACCGAGCGAGCTCGCCGACGCCGATCGCCGTACCCGCGGCCACCGCCACCACCTCGCCTCTCCGAGCTGTCCAAGAGCTCCGCCTCATCTGCTTCTTCCTCCTCGACGATCCTCCCGGCCTCGGACGCGCTGCTTCATCGCCACCGTCGCCGTTTCCGTCACCGGCCACCGAGGCTCCTAGTCGGTCGATTCGCCGCCGTCTCCGCCTCCCCGAGCCCGTTGAGTCCTTCCTTGAGATCACTGTGAGCCCCTGAACCGTTTCCCCCTACTCCCGTGCTCGATTTCGAGCTCTAGCTAGACTAGCCACCATGCCCGAAGCTCGCTGCCGCATGAGCTCGTCGCCGCCGTGGCTCCGGCGACCAAATGGCCCCGCGCGTGCGTCCGTTGCACTGGCGACGTTCCGTAGAGCAACTCTAGCGCGATAGCCCGTTTGTTTGCAAGCCGCAGCGCTAACCCTGCACCCACCCGAACTCCGACGGCCGCGAAAGAGCTCGCCGCCGTCGACTCCGGTCACCACAGGCCCAGCCACTACCACCATTCGACGCGCGCCTGCAAGAGCTCTCCAATGAGCCCAAGAACGGCCTCGTCCGTGCCCTGTGGGCGCTTTCCGAGCCGCGCCGCCGTCTCGGGCCTCGCCGGCGTCGAGTCGCCGGCGGGTTTGACCTCGTTTGACCCAGTTTGACCCCAGTTTGACTCCCCTAAGTCACTGACGTGTGGGCCCATGCTCTTAACTAAACTAGATTAGTATTAGTTTAGCGCTAATTAATCTGGATTAGTTAGGTTAGTCACTGACAGGCAGGTCCCACGGGTCAGGTTTGACCCTGGCCAGCCCGTTGACTCGCTGACGCAGTGATGACGTCAGGCTGACGCAGTATTAGCATTTTCTGGATTTAAGTTTATTCAGGAAATTCCAGAAAATAGTATAAACTTCTAAAAATCATATAAAATCAACCGTAGCTCAGAATGAAATAATTTATATATGAAAAATTATCAGAAAAATGCAATCTATCCATCTGTATCATTTTCATGCATGTCAAACTAAGTTATACCTGCTGTATAGGTGAAAACATGATAATGACATTATAAATGCTAAATATGGAGTTTGCATATGAACCCTTAGTTCATATGGACCTCATTTAAACTGTTGCTAGATGCATTAGTGTAAATCATAACATTCTTGACATGTCATGACCATGCATCATATTGTCGCATTGCATTGATTGTGTTCTTCCTTGTTTGCCGGTGATTGCCCCCTCTCGATAGCCGTGATTCCGATGATGAGTTCGATGACACCGATGAAGAACTATAATATCTTCAGAAGTGCCAGGCAAGCAAAACCCCCTTGTTCAATTCGATACAATCCCATTCTCTCGCTCCTGCTCTCTTCTACTGCATTAGGACAATCGATTCAACTGTTACATGCTGCGGTAGTTGAACCCCTTATCCTCTGCATGACCTGTCATTGCCACAGTAAATAGATGAAACCCACTAGCATGAGTAGGAGTTGTTTGAGCCCTGATGTGCCTACTCATTTATGATTGTTTGTCATGCCTGCTAAGCTTAGAGTTGTGTCAGGTCCGATTCATCGGGGATGAATTGGAGTTGTGTGAACATGTCCTACTGTGTGTGAGCTAAGTGTGTGAACACGATTTGGTAAAGGTAGCGGTGAGAGGCCATGTAGGAGTACATGGTGGGTTGTCTCATTGAAGCCATCCTCAGGAACTGAGTTCTGTGTTTGTGATCCATGATACAGTTACTACCACGCATTGGGCCCGAAACCAATGGACCCTCTCGGCTTCTTAATCACCCTTGTCCTCTGTCCAGGAGTTGCACGTAGTTTCTGGTGTTTGTAGTAAGCTGGAGGCCGTGGACAGTGCTGACCAAGGGGTGGGCTATGATGCGGTAGGCTCGTGGCCCGGTGTACCGAGTCGCCCGTTTGGTGACCGGGAACCCTGCACACATCCTTCGGGGCCGTATGTGGAAACCTCGGCCGGACTCCCTGCGGATGGAACCTGAATAGGCGATAAACCTGGACTAGAGACTTGAGTGTTTAGGTAGGCTGTGGCCGACTCCCTCGCCAGGCTTCCGCTTGAAGGTTGCCGAGGTACACGACGTGTACATGGTGGTAAGTGGCGAGAGCGTGTGTGACGAAGTACACCCCTGCAGGGTTAATATGATCTATTCGAATAGCCGTGTCCGCGGAAATGGACTTCTGGGTTGCCTATAACAGTTCATAGACAAGTGAAAGTGGATACTCTAAAATACGCAAGATAAGCGTGAGTGCTATGGATGGCGTTCTCGTAGGGAGACGGGAGCGGATCCATAGTGGTGTATTGATATGGTGAATATGTGGACTCGTGTGCGCCACCTCAAAAGAGTTACTTCAATTGTAGCTTAGGATAGCCACCGAGTCAAAGCTGGCTTGCTGCCGTTAAACTCCACCACCCCCTTTTGGTACCGATGCATATGTAGATAGTTCTGATGTAAGTCTTGCTGGGTACATTTGTACTCACGTTTGCCTATTTTATGTTTTGCAGAGAGACGCCAGTCTCGCTAGTAGTACCGCTTGGACTTCGACGTTTAGCTTGTTACCTCAGCTACGATCTTGTGCCCTCGGCAGGATCTAGTAAATAGTCAGGCTTCGCAGCCTTTTTCTTTTGTAGATGTCTGTACTCAGACATGTTAAGCTTCCGCATGTGTTTGACTTGTATGCTCTGAATGTTGGGTCATGAGACCCATGTTTGTAATCTGGCTCTTCGGATCCTAATGAATAAAGTACTTGAGTTGTAGAGTTTTGTTGTGATGCCATGTTGTATTTGCACATATCAAGCATATTGTGTGTATGTTTGAAATGCTTGGTATGTGTGGGATCCGACAATCTAGTTGTTTATCCTTGGCAGCCTCTCTTATGGGGAAATGTCGTCTAGTGCCTCCTTGGGCCATAGTAGTCCGCTACAGCCCAGTTCACCGGAGTCCTGCTAGCCCAGCACTACTGCTCCGGAACACTTGACTGGCCGGCATGTGATTCACTTCGTTCCTATGTCTGTCCCTTCGGGGAAATGTCACGCGGTGACATCCGGAGTCCTGCTTAGCCTGCTACAGCCCGGGTTCCCGGAGTCCTGTTAGCCCAGTGCTACAGCCCGGATTCGCACGCTGTTGACCGACACGTTCGATGTTGATTCATGTATGCCTGTCCCCATACGTTAGTGCCGCTTTGGGTTCACGACTAGCCATGTCGGCCCGGGTTCTCTGTCATATGGATGCTAGCGACACTGTCATATACGTGAGCCTAAAGGCACAAACGGTCCCGGGCCATGGTAAGGCGACACCCGTGGGAATACCGTGCGTGAGGCCGCAAAGTGATATGAGGTGTTACAGGCTAGATCGGTGTGACTTGGAATCGGGGTCCCGACAGCGTTGGTATCAGAGCCTGACTGCCTGTAGGATTACCAAGCCAAACTGGTCGAAGTTGAGTCTAGAAATGCTTTAGTTATGTAAGGGAATTGATTGTGGGAGGGAACGTAAGGTCTCTTTTTACTCCTTTACCTTATGCCCTTCTGATCTGAGTCACCCTCTTCTCTTCTACGGGGATTAAGAACTAGGCTTCTCATCTTTCTATCAGGATCACGTGTTACTAATTCGTAGACTCATAGGATTAATGGATTTAAGCCTTAGTTCAGTTCCTACTATTTCCGTATGTTGACCATTGATCCCGGGAGTTTATATTGTGATGTTGAGTGGTCATGCCACTATTTTGTAGGATGTCTCAAGTATGTTTGAGCATTTACAGTCGTTATGCTATCCGAGTAATCCCAGGTTTCTAAACTATCTGATGCATTTGCAAAATCATCTCCCTCTGGTCGATGTTCCTTTAGGCCAGGTTAATCACACTAATTGCTGAGTTGAGGTACTCTATTGCCTCGACATATATGTTGGAGTTATTATTATGACCCTAGGTGTCATAGAGGACCACTCAGTAATCTAGCAATGCCTTGTATCCCCAGTGTGATGATTCTGGCCAATATTCTCGAAAGCATCCCGTGATGCCATTTAGTTAGTAGGCATTCTATTCCTGGGGTTTGAACCCGAGATTCACTCCACTCACCTCCTGTTGATAGTATTTGCTAGCTCCCTTAAAGATATTAGTAACCTTTGCGATAGTCCTCGAGGTCCGTGCTATTCCTTCTTCCAAATACCATGAACCATTATGGCAGAAGTTCTTTTAACCAAAAGATCACAACCAGAGCGCTCTTGAGGAGTACTCCATCCATATTGTGGCTCTGCCAATCCTACCTTTCTGCATGGGTTATCCGGAAGAAATATGTTGAATTTGTTCGACATACTAATCCATGCATCCACAACTCAGAAAAACATATGTTCCTTTGGGTTGTCCCTCTTTAGTTATTTTCTGGCCCTCATCTATCGATTGATAGTCAGGAGTAATTGTGCATTCGTGTTATCGATGCTTATTATCCTTGTGGTCCGTCAAGCCGTTCTATTCAGAATGACTAGGAGAAACAAACTCCAGTACCTCAACCATATCCAGGATTGGGTCAAAGTAGCTGTAACTCGCAGATCAAAATGCCAATCCAGCTCTTGTTCTGTTCTACCTGGGAGTGTTACCATCTTTATGTCAAGAGTGTCATGAGAATTGCACCACCTCCTATGAATTCTTGATGCAGTAATACTTCTTGCCATCATTGTTCATTCCTCGGTTCCCATGTTATTGTAACCGGAATGCCGACAAGTGAATTGTGGTGTGTGAAATCAATACTCCGAGCAACTTGTTGCTTGGTAGTTAATGGACAATACTCTCACTCTTAGCGTGTTGGTTATTAAATCATCATCCTAAGATTGATCGTGCTACCTAGTCCTTATTTCCGGTGCACTTTTCGATCAATGGGTTAGGATAGTGTCAGTCCTTGCTTGTTCGGTCATATCGTCTTGCCCTGAAAAGGAAGATTGTTCTCGATCTTAATAACATGTTGGTGGTACGTGATTTTCTGAATATCTTCTCGGAAGTATCACCAGGTTGTCACCTGACCGCTATGTTGAATTCGTGATCAAGTCGGTTTCCTGTAAACCACCCCTTCTCCAAGAATCCGTGTTGGATACCCCTGAGCTAGTTGGTCAAGCTAAACAACAACTTGGAGAGTTGGAAGATAAAAGCTTGCCAGCTTAGTTCATTTCAAGGGTTATATTTGCGTGTGTTGAAGATAGATGATATCTTCATCGATTGGTCCCTGTGATCAGTTGTTGGACCTATTGTCGTATCAAGACTTTGATTTGAGTATGGGCTATCATCAAATCAAATCAGAACCAACGATGTTCATACTGTTGTCTTACTCGTGGTTGATCCCTCGAGCATACACCATTATATCTTTTGGGTCTGACCAATGCTATCACTTGTTCACATAATTATGGAATTCCATCTCCATGGAAACCTGGATGAATTGTTGTTGAGCCCATCAGCAACACTGCTATCTTCTCCATGACTCGTGTTGAACATCCAGCTAGTATTGGAAACTTTATAAGCATTATCTTCGTGTTCCGTTCATGAAGCATATGTTGGATGAAAGAAGTGACTTACTCTAAGTCATGTGCATTAGATGCAAATTGCCGCCGTGAATTCGAGAAAGTTTGTTTTGCTTCCTCTGGAATCATCCCAAGTCAGTCATGCATATGTGCGAAGTATATCGTGGTTTGGAGACTTGCAACCTTCCTTCTATATGTATCCCTAGCACACCAAGCCACTAACTGACTTGTTCAAGGAGAAGGAGTTCCTTCATAAGAGCTAATCCGGACTTATGAAAGAACTTCGATATCCTCGTTGATGGTTCCCAACCAGAACTCGGTAGTGTTTCATTGTAAGACTACCATGTGGGCATGCTTGTCTGGGACAACGTGTTCGCATGTTTGCAGCAGAACCAGCTCATGTTTTGGAGCTTACTACCATAGTCCATCTCCCGAGAATCTTGCAACGTCTTCTTGTCGATTTGTGTTGCAAACCTTAATTTTCTTTCTAGACTTGATGAGTCTGGAATATACTGAAACCAACTAGATCTGAATCTCAGGCAGATATGATGGTTGGAACATTTCCCAAGAATTATAATATTGCCCTCTCGATAACCGGTAAAGTGGATGTCGTGGCCAACACATCCAGCCGGAAGGCCTATTATTGTAGTATCTTGATTGAGGAAGTTTGCCACCTCCCCATAAGGATTTCTTAGGATTTATTCCACTAGTGATTCCCTATGGATTCTTGTGCACCCGAAGTCCGACCTACTACTTGATGTTCAAGATTCCAAACCACATCTAATGGGTTACGCTAGAACATCAAGGAGAACATTAGAGGCGGAGTGCTAAATGTCTCTCGGTCGATCATCCAGATTTTGCTCCCTTGGCTTCGCTAAGGTGAAATCTGAGAAAGTGTTGTCCTCCTTTGCACCTGCATCCTCCATCACCGTTCATCATGGTAGTATGTTGTGTTGCCAGGATCCTCGGCACGGATGTTGGTAGAACCTTGATGAATATGGAAATGCTCAAGTTCTTGAGAGCACCCACAAGCGCTAGGTGTTTTCACCGGCACTAACTGGGATTGCTCCCAGTTTCCTTCGGTTATGCTAAACCTTTCAAACAGTAGATTCACTCTCTACTGTTGAGCTTCTCCCCAGTTACTAGAATCATTCCTAGCATTTGCATTTTTTGTTCCCAGCTTGCATCGTCATTGTGCCATCCTACCTTGGATTACCCTTCCCAGTAATTACTGATAAGGACCATCTTCAAAAGTGGTCCCACCAGGGGTTCCGGCCATTTCCAGTGATAAGAAAATCACCCCTTGTGTTGTCATTCAAAAAGGTAGTCCACATCGTCCATCCTAGCCCGAGTGTGTCATTCTCCCGAACTCCCTCGAACGATCGTTTGTGATTGCCTTAGGCTAGTATAAAGAGTTTCAATGATCTTAGGATCAAAAGTAATTCTTTTTGCCACTTAAGGAATAGTTCTACGAGTCACCTTCCCCAAGGTGCCCCGTTATGGAATCGTGGGAATTATCTCCTCACTACTTTGAAACCATGCACCGTCTTATTCAGCGTGGAATTGTGTTTATCAACTTGAATCTTCGTTCTTTGTTTCACTTCATCCCTCTCTCGATGTATGTGTTGAGTCTCAGCTCAAGAGATACTCAACGTCGCATTCCGTGAGTTGATCGTGAGTTGCTCGATCTTTAAGGAGATCAATTTCTATAGAGTTTCCCTTATCGTCATCGTGTCGGATGAAGATCTCGAAAGCAAAGACGTCAACGTTAATTGAAGCAACGGATCAACATCTTCGTGAAGGGCAGTTGGACCGAGAAGACTGTGATAGTTTTGTGACCCCTCTGCCTTCTTACTTCACTTCTTGAATCTCGGGACGAGATTCTTCTTTAGTGGGGGTGAGTTGTCACAGCCATAGAAATCTTCTTGTAATCAGTGGCATTGCATCCATGCATCATTTTCGATTTCAATTAATCTTGAAATGGGGATGTTAAAACCCTAGCACTAAATGAAATACAATTAGGGTCAAATTAAATCTTTTCGATCTACCCAAAATGGCCTTCAGAAAAGTTCATCAATTTTGGAATGGGTGAAAACTTCTCCCAAAAATGATGCACACATTTCTAGGACATTTATGGATTTTGGAGTTAATTCATAAGTATTTGAATTTGGACAATTAAATTCTATAAATACTCTTAAATGTCCAAATAATCTTGAAAGCATTTGAGGGCCGTGGGAAACAATTTCCCAAGTGCCACAAAAATTTTGAGCATTTTACAAAGTGGTTTGGCATTTTTGCTAAATCGAACCAATTGCAGAAAATAGAAAACAGAAAGAAATAAAAAAGGAAGCAGAGACTTACCTGAGGCCCACTTACCTGGTGGCCTAGCAGATTCGGCCCAGCCCACCTCCTCCTCCCCTGTCGTCTTCCTCCCCCTGCCAGGAGGACGGCGCGTGCCCGACGCGCGCACGCACGCGCCCCGGCCACCTCCTGCTTCCTGCCGCTTCCCCCTCATCGCCCTGGGCCTCCCTCGCGACGCCACGCAGCCCCGACCGCTCTCTCCTCTCTCTCACTTTCCCCTCTGGCCCTCTCTCCCGCAAAAACAGAGCGCCACCGAGCGAGCTCGCCGACGCCGATCGCCGTACCCGCGGCCACCGCCACCACCTCGCCTCTCCGAGCTGTCCAAGAGCTCCGCCTCATCTGCTTCTTCCTCCTCGACGATCCTCCCGGCCTCGGACGCGCTGCTTCATCGCCACCGTCGCCGTTTCCGTCACCGGCCACCGAGGCTCCTCGTCGGTCGATTCGCCGCCGTCTCCGCCTCCCCGAGCCCGCTGAGTCCTTCCTTGAGATCACTGTGAGCCCCTGAACCGTTTCCCCTACTCCCGTGCTTGATTTCGAGCTCTAGCTAGACTAGCCACCATGCCCGAAGCTCGCCGCCGCATGAGCTCGTCGCCGCCGTGGCTCCGGCGACCAAATGGCCCCGCGCGTGCGTCCGTTGCACTCGCGACGTTCCGTAGAGCAACTCTAGCGCGATAGCCCGTTTGTTTGCAAGCCGCAGCGCTAACCCCGCACCCACCCGAACTCCAGCGGCCGCGAAAGAGCTCGCCGCCGTCGACTCCGGTCACCACAGGCCCAGCCACTACCACCATTCGACGCGGGCCTGCAAGAGCTCTCCAATGAGCCCAAGAACGGCCTCGTCCGTGCCCTGTGGGCGCTTTCCGAGCCGCGCCGCCGTCTCGGGCCTCGCCGGCGTCGAGTCGCCGGCGGGTTTGACCTCGTTTGACCCAGTTTGACCCCAGTTTGACTCCCCTAAGTCACTGACGTGTGGGCCCATGCTCTTAACTAAACTAGATTAGTATTAGTTTAGCGCTAATTAATCTGGATTAGTTAGGTTAGTCACTGACAGGCAGGTCCCACGGCTCAGGTTTGACCCTGGCCAGCCCGTTGACTCGCTGACGCAGTGATGACGTCAGGCTGACGCAGTATTAGCATTTTCTGGATTTAAGTTTATTCAGGAAATTCCAGAAAATAGTATAAACTTCTAAAAATCATATAAAATCAACCGTAGCTCAGAATGAAATAATTTATATATGAAAAATTATCAGAAAAATGCAATCTATCCATCTGTATCATTTTCATGCATGTCAAACTAAGTTATACCTGCTGTATAGGTGAAAACATGATAATGACATTATAAATGCTAAATATGGAGTTTGCATATGAACCCTTAGTTCATATGGACCTCATTTAAACTGTTGCTAGATGCATTAGTGTAAATCATAAAATTCTTGACATGTCATGACCATGCATCATATTGTCGCATTGCATTGATTGTGTTCTTCCTTGTTTGCCGGTGATTGCCCCCTCTCGATAGCCGTGATTCCAATGATGAGTTCGATGACACCGATGAAGAACTATAATATCTTCAGAAGTGCCAGGCAAGCAAAACCCCCTTGTTCAATCCGATACAATCCCATTCTCTCGCTCCTGCTCTCTTCTACTGCATTAGGACAATCGATTCAACTGTTACATGCTGCGGTAGTTGAACCCCTTATCCTCTGCATGACCTGTCATTGCCACAGTAAATAGATGAAACCCACTAGCATGAGTAGGAGTTGTTTGAGCCCTGATGTGCCTACTCATTTATGATTGTTTGTCATGCCTGCTAAGCTTAGAGTTGTGTCAGGTCCGATTCATCGGGGATGAATTGGAGTTGTGTGAACATGTCCTACTGTGTGTGAGCTAAGTGTGTGAACACGATTTGGTAAAGGTAGCGGTGAGAGGCCATGTAGGAGTACATGGTGGGTTGTCTCATTGAAGCCGTCCTCAGGAACTGAGTTCTGTGTTTGTGATCCATGATACAGTTACTACCACGCATTGGGCCCGAAACCAATGGACCCTCTCGGCTTCTTAATCACCCTTGTCCTCTGTCCAGGAGTTGCACGTAGTTTCTGGTGTTTGTAGTAAGCTGGAGGCCGTGGACAGCGCTGACCAAGGGGTGGGCTGTGATGCGGTAGGCTCGTGGCCCGGTGTACCGAGTCGCCCGTTTGGTGACCGGGAACCCTGCACACATCGTTCGGGGCCGTATGTGGAAACCTCGGCCGGACTCCCTGCGGATGGAACCTGAATAGGCGATAAACCTGGACTAGAGACTTGAGTGTTTAGGTAGGCTGTGGACGACTCCCTCGCCAGGCTTCCGCTTGAAGGTTGCCGAGGTACACGACGTGTACATGGTGGTAAGTGGCGAGAGCGTGTGTGACGAAGTACACCCCTGCAGGGTTAATATGATCTATTCGAATAGCCGTGTCCGCGGAAATGGACTTCTGGGTTGCCTATAACAGTTCATAGACAAGTGAAAGTGGATACTCTAAAATACGCAAGATAAGCGTGAGTGCTATGGATGGCGTTCTCGTAGGGAGACGGGAGCGGATCCATAGTGGTGTATTGATATGGTGAATATGTGGACTCGTGTGCGCCACCTCGAAAGAGTTACTTCAATTGTAGCTTAGGATAGCCACCGAGTCAAAGCTGGCTTGCTGCCGTTAAACTCCACCACCCCCTTTTGGTACCGATGCATATGTAGATAGTTCTGATGTAAGTCTTGCTGGGTACATTTGTACTCACGTTTGCCTATTTTATGTTTTGCAGAGAGACGCCAGTCTCGCTAGTAGTACCGCTTGGACTTCGACGTTTAGCTTGTTACCTCAGCTACGATCTTGTGCCCTCGGCAGGATCTAGTAAATAGTCAGGCTTCGTAGCCTTTTTCTTTTGTAGATGTCTGTACTCAGACATGTTAAGCTTCCGCATGTGTTTGACTTGTATGCTCTGAATGTTGGGTCATGAGACCCATGTTTGTAATCTGGCTCTTCGGAGCCTAATGAATAAAGTACTTGAGTTGTAGAGTTTTGTTGTGATGCCATGTTGTATTTGCACATATCAAGCATATTGTGTGTATGTTTGAAATGCTTGGTATGTGTGGGATCCGACAATCTAGTTGTTTATCCTTGGCAGCCTCTCTTATGGGGAAATGTAGTCTAGTGCCTCCTTGGGCCATAGTAGTCCGCTACAGCCCGGTTCACCGGAGTCCTGCTAGCCCAGCACTACTGCTCCGGAACACTTGACTGGCCGGCATGTGATTCATTTCGTTCCTGTGTCTGTCCCTTCGGGGAAATGTCACGCGGTAGTCCGGCGAACGGTCACATGGTGGTTCGGTCACATGGTGGTTCGGTCAGTTTCCGTACATAGTCCGGCGAACGCCGCATCCGGAACTCGGACCGACCTGTGAAGTCAGGCTTTGCCACGCCTTTACGGCATCACGCTGACGCCTTGCATCGACATTGACTTCGGCACCAGGCCACATATCTTTAAATGAATTATCTTGCGTAAATTAATTACGCGAGGATTTTTATATATTTATATTATAGTTGTTCGCCTGCACTATTTTACATGTGCAGGTAATGGATTTCGACTACGTCATGTGGTCTCTTTGGCAAACCGACGCCGTCGTCCCAATCGGCATAAATCGGCTCGCGTGATCACCTTGTTGGTCGTGCTGCCATACCGACGTGTTCGGTTTCCTCAGGGACTTTGGCATCGTTGAGAGAGTTCTACCTCATCGAGTGTTCGGCACACAGGCCATATATCTTTTATTACTCACTTTGCATAAATTATTAATTATGCCACATTTTTTTAAAATTTATTATTATTCCTATTATCTCCGGCTTGCACTATTTTCTGTGCACAGATAAAGGATCCGGATCGGGCAGCGCTGTCTCCTCTGTGTACCGACGTACCACATCACCTCGGCTGCACCGAGGGCTTCGTCATCCCTTCATTAACCCATCTCGGGGACTTCGGCTTCACACTGCGGGCCTGCATTGGCCGTGCTATGTCGCCACTTCGGAGTGCTAAGCTCTTCGCTCCGCCACCTCGGGATCGGCTTGGGGGCTGGGACCTTGTCCCGCCGTAAGCTCGGGCCGTGCATCGACACCGAGCACATTAACAAGCTAAGTCACTTTTATGCTCAGAATTTTAAATTTTAAATTTTGTTCGGTTCGACCAAAGCATTATACTTTTTTGGCAAAAAGTTGTATGTGAAAAACTTCCTTGTCAAAACTTTGTTTGTGACACACAAATTCAAATACCCCGTCTACTTGGGGGCTTTATTTATGAAGCTTTTCCTTTTGCATATGATTATACTTGTATGGCTTCGTTCCTTGTTCGTGTATTACGCCACAATATGCACCATGTTGACTTAAGTGTTCCGCAAGCTGGGTTGACTTGCTCCTGTGTTTACCACTACGTTCCCGATTGTTCGGCTAGGGAGTAAAGGGAGCACCTCTGCGATTGTCACGATCGGGTCATCCGAGCTCGGACCTCAGACTGGGTGAAGCTGAAAGCTAGCGCTCTTATTATTTTCAATCATGGTCGGCACACAACGAAACTCATGAGCACAAAAAATCTACTGCACAAGTCTCATAGTAACAATGAGCAACCGAAGAAAGGTATCGGTGGGGGTACTATTTTCTTCGAAGATGCTTCTTACACTTCATTAGTAATATAGCATAAGTTCCCTGAGCACGCTTTGTCTATTACAGCCTTATGGCTGATTGCTTGGTTATCGGAAACACCATCGATATTCTCGACAGGTGGAGTACATAACGCTTTTCGGCCCTTGACCGGAGAGGGAGAAGCCGACAGTCAGTTAAGACGCGTTTAAAGTTTGGGTGAACATAGATATGATATAAGTACTTCGGTACATACACTCATTATACTTAATTTTTTTGTTTACCCAAGTCACTTGGGGGCTCTTAAATTAGTATGAGCTATTTTATAATAAGTGTTCTTCTTCGTCGTTGCAAAGTCTTTTTCTATCACTCCTTTTTTCGACACGAGTGTGTGGTCAATAGCTGGGGAGCCTAATTTCTCTCTCAAAGCCGCTAGAGCTTAGTTTGCTAAACTGGCCTAACGAGAAGTACTCCGCCTTCGGGATAGGAGGCTGAAGCCGTAGGCTGACCCGCTTTAAGTCTTGAGATAGGACGTGTCATATTAAAGCACGGCAGAAGCACAATTTTTTTCTATGGCCAATTTCCGGATTGGCACCGAACACTTGATCTAGTTCGGACGTCAAGTTTTTACTGAAGTTTTTTTTGTCTTCCAAGCCTATGGCACTTTTAAACTGTTTGTGTGTTTCCAGCATAAGTCTCGCAGTGCAATGCCGGACACCTTTAGAGATTTGGCAAAAACATTCTTCGATATTGCTATATATGCATCGGTTTCGAATTGTGTCTTCGGTCAATAGTTGGGTTGCCCGGCTCCTGTGCTTGCCTCCTACGTTCCGTTTTGTTTGGCTAGGTGCGCAAAGGGAGAACCACTTCGATTGCGCTTCCAGCTAGCATGGTTAAGCGCCTCGGTGGAGACAGCCGAAAACTGACTGTCACAATATGCGTAAACTGGTCAGTGATCCGATGACTGTTTTAAACTATAAGATCGATAGAGGTCACCCCGTGTTAAGTGATGGTCCGTTCATAACATTGGCTGAAGTGTTTACGGCTTGACCTCGACTGTTGCCGAACACTAACCGGGGGCTAGTAATTGGCCTCCCAACTTTAAGCTCCTATGACTAAGTGAAAGTTATAAATCCCGCATATCTGATTGCCTTGTTTCTGCTAACACAACCGCCTTTGGGCACCGAGACGTTGGCTAAGGGTTGTTTTGTTATTGCGAAAACATCCTGCGTAGCATCTACAAGGGGGTGGAAGCCGACGGTATGTCACTTTCAACTGATAAACGGTCGCAATGGAGTCAAAATAAATATATCATCAGCATTTGTATTTAATATACGAGGGCTGCCTTCCGCAATCATCATTATAAAGCCATAAATATGCATCAATTTGACTTAAGATTTTGGCCAAGCTGGGTTGCCTGGCTCCTGTGCTTACCCCTACATTCCCGATTGTTCGGCTAGGCGGTAAAGGGAGCACCTATGTGATTGTTACTACCGGGTCATCCGAGTTAGTACCTCAGACTGGGTGAAGCCGAAAGCTAGCGATCTTAAGGGATATAATTGGTCGGCAATGATGGAAGTGAAAATTTCAGTTCATTAATACCATAGAGTTCGGAAACTTTCTCCGAACTAAATCCTCAATATCTTCCTCCCACATTGATCAGAGGTGAGGTTTCATGGTCATGGTCAGCATGACAACCCAAGGAAAGGAACCGATAGCGGGACTATTTTCCTTATGTTTCTTACAATAAAAAAGTAATATAACATATCTCTCCGCGTACGTTTGTTTATAAAACCGTATGACCGGATTGCCTTGTTTGCCATAAACCATTGCCCTTATAAAGGCTTAATAAAGTAGGACAAACACTCCCCAGCTACTGGCCGAGGAGGTTGAAGCCGATGGTCGGTCAACAAAGTTTTGGACAATGTGGATTCGAGCATTAATGATGTCAAGTACTTGGATACATAGAATCATTACACATAATTTGTGATTTTACTCTGGATATCGATCCTTAATTCGTCCACTCGTGCCCACATTAAGGTTCGGGGGCTACTCGGCTTCACGCTCATTATTTATAAATATTAAAGGGGCACATCGATCCCCTGATCTGGTGTTGCCACCCGACCAGTGTCTCTGAGGCTACTGCATTGGCAATCCAATTCATAAAATTTAAGTGCAATATAGTTTTTGAGGAGATTATGATCCTCAGGTTGGTCGGCCGCACCCAACCTCAGTCTTGAGGACTTTGCACACCGCTTTTTGTGTCCCGAAGTATTCTTCCGAGCTAGGAGTTGAACCTCAGGCCGATTTTGCGAATCAACCTGAGTCTCAGGGGCTACTAGGATCAGCGGTCTTATGTCATCCTTCAGGTGCATCTCTGGTTTCCGACTGATGCACACCTTGAGGGCTACTGGCTATATATCTCGGCAGAGAATAAATTTCACCAATCAAAAATATTGACAAAAATCGGCCCGCAGTCGGGGTGGTGCACCACCTCGGAAGCAGTCTTGCATAAAGCTCGGGCACCAGTGGCTGGCTCCATAGAGGGAATTTCCAGCATTAAGCTCGGCTAAACTCCTTCAACTTTTTTGAACCAAGGTGATCTATGACACCTCGGATATAGTTCGGTGATTGGAGCTTGGACATAGTCCGGCGTTGGAGCTTGGATACAGTCCGGCGTTGGAGCTCGGAAGCGATCTGGCGTTGGTGCTCGGCTGCAAAAGATACCTCGAATACAGTCCGACGTTGGAGCTCGGACGCAAGAGGACACTGCCGCCCGGGAACAACTTCAAACCCGAGGTGTGGCATAAAAATAACAAGGCATTGATAAAGGCCAGAAACTTAAAGGGGCTCCTCAGATACCTGACGTGTGAAGTCTTCGGATTTACTTCGGCGATCCTCAAGGTCGGAGATGAGAAGATTTGTTGAACCAGTTTTCAAGACCGACGACCAAAGATGAAGAACAATTCGGAAGGATCGAGGAGCGTCCCCAACTTGAAGACCAGTTCAGGGGGCTACTGACGGTGTCCTAGAATAGGGAGTACTCACCACATCGTCTCCCGACCAGGTGGATCGGGCCGAGGACCCCCATGGCGGTTCACTCATGGGCCACTTCGGGCAACCCATGCCGCATACAAGGAGTATTCCACAAGACTTGGTGATCAAGACAAGGACTCCTCTCCACCGGCGTATTCGACTAGGACTCTTGTTATCCTGGGCCTCCGGTATGTTATATAAGCCGAGGCTAGGCTAGTCGATAGATTATTATGACATTACTCATCATACCCTTAGGTCTTAGACCACAACATATGATCTCGAGGTAGATCAACTCTTGTAACCCTATACTCTTCAAGATCAATCAAGCAGGAAGTAGGGTATTCCCTCGATAGGGAGGGCCCGAACCTGGGTAAACATCGTGTCCCCTGTCTCCTGTTACCCATCGATCCACGACACACAGCTCGGGACCCCCTACCCGAGATCTTCCGGTTTTGACACCGACAACGGGGCACCCGACCACGCGCGTCATCCCTGCCGCCTTCGCCAAAGCCGGCCCGAATCGGTACCCATTCTTCGTCGACTACTTTTCCTGCGGCCTTTGCCCCCCTTCTCTGATTTCCTCAATGACGTCATGCACACCTACGACTTTCACCTTATGGATTTCACTCCAAATGCCGTGGGGTGCATGGCTCTCTTTGCCCATCTCTGCGAGGGCTTCATCGGGGTGTTCCCCAACACGGCGCTCTTCCGCCACTACTTTTATCCTCGAATCCAAAAGGGAGGCGCCATCTCTGGTTGTGTCACCTGGATCCCAAGGACCAAAGGGACATATCCGGAGGGCGCTCAGAAGGAGAGGTGGGAGGAGTGGCAGGGCCGTTAGTGCTGGATTGAGGAAGAGGACCCGCAGGAATTCTCCCAGGTTCGCCAGGCACCGCCGGTTCACAGAAACGACTGGGGTGATGTTGATGCCGACGATGCAAAGCTCACAGTCACCACCACCAGGATTTTTCGCCTCACTGAGATCGGGCTCACCCTTGAGATGATCGGGACAGATTTCATCCGCCGCCGAATTGCTCCGTTGCACAACAAAGGGGTGGCCGGCCTGGCTCTTCACGAATGCGGCCGACATCATGAGGCTTCGCCCCGGCTTGGACCACAACCTCACGGTGATGGGGCACGCCCACTTCTGCCAGCGGCTCTTCCAGCTCGACGTGAACCGTGACGGCAAGGTCGAGCGGTCCAGCAAGGCTGCGAAGGCTGGCAAGGACGCCAAGGGGCCCTTGTTTGGGTTGCTGGCGACGGTGGTCCCGCTGAGCAATAACTCGCGCCGAAACGACATCATCGCTATGATGCCGGAGTTCAACGTGCACAACCTCCTCCCAAATTGGGCTGAGCCACCGGCGGATCAGGTGCAGGAGTTCTTTGATACCTTGGAGGAGAAGTACGTCCGCGACGAGCCGCAGCTCATCCAAGACACCACCCAGGCGGAGTTGGACTACATCGCTGCCAGGGCGGCAGAGGCGGAGCCCGCCAGGGAGGCCGGCAGCGCCGGCGGCATTGAGGACAAAGTTGCGGCGGCCGCAGAGGAAAAGGAGCTCGCCCAGTGGGCGGAGTCCACTGGGGAGGCCAGCAGCGCCGGCACCGGGGCCCCTCTCATCGAAGGTGTGGTGGACGAGTCATCGGAGGAGGAGGCCGAGGCCGTCGAGCATCCGGTCACGGGGAGAGGGCGAGTCCTGCGACGGGCCAGCTCCGGCGAGCCGGTCCGGCCCGGCAGGGCTGTGCAGCCACAGCAGTCCCAGGAGGGGTCCGTGCGCCAGACAAGGGTCGCGGCGGCGAGGAAGTTGGTGAAGGCCGCGGTGGCGAAGAAGAAAGCAACCGCCTCTTCTTCGTCCAAGCGCCCTCGGACTCCATCTGCTTCCCCTCCTCCCGCAGAGGGCGACACGGAGGTTGTCTTCGATTTTGGGTCCCTCAGCCCAAGGAGGAAGAGGAAGGCAACAGAAGAGGAGGTGGAGGATGAGTAAGTATCTTGCTCTTTTTTGTCATCTCCATCTCCTCAGACTGTGCCACTTATCATGATTTGTTCTCATCTTCGTAGAGACGCGGAGACGCTGGCCCAAGGGTGAAGAGGGCCAGGGCTTCGGCAGGCGGCCAGCCCCCGACGGGCACTTCGAGTACGCCGCTTGTGGTGGTGAGCAGCCCGGACAGCAGCCCCCGGCACAGCCCCCAGCGTAAGCTCATCACTCGCCCCTCGTCGACGTGTGTCGGGGGTACGATCCCTTGGCGCTGACCTTGCCGTGGTTGCAGGAGGAGGACAGCAGCAGGAGGAGCCACTGAGGGCTACCCCCAACACGTCGCCCCCATCGACCACACCGCTCCGAGGGGCGTCCCCCGCAAGGGCGCCAAGCACCGAGCCCATGCACACGGAGGAGGAGGAGGCAAACTTGGGTGCCAGTGACTCCGCCTCGGCGCCAGATGTTGGCGGGGAGGGGGCCTCTTCTTCCCAGCCTGGCACGGGTAAGTGTTTCGCCTTCCGTCCCTGTCTTTTTAATCTTGGTCTTGGCTTTGCCTCATCCCCTTCTCGATATCCAGATCCTCCCTCGGCGGACCGGGAGGACATAGACACCTTCATCGAGGATGTCGCCAAGGATGCCGCGACGGAGGCCGAGAAGATCGCCACCGAGGAGGCTGCCAAGGGTGCTGCTGTGGACGCCGCCAAGGGGTCTGCCGGGGAGCCTAGCGAGATTGCTGCCGAGGGGCCAGCAAGGGGCCTGCCGGGGAGGCCGGCAAGGTCGCTACCGAGGAGGAAGTGGCCGACGACCAACCTTCCTCCTCCGCTGCCTCTGGCTCGGGCAAGTACCTGAAGGTGAGCGACGACCTGTTCGTACACCTCCCAGGGATGGCGAGCACCAGGGCGCCCACCGAGGGAGAGGTGTTCGACGAGGAGGTGCTTGATGTCGCCGGCTTGAAGTCGTCGACGAGCCGAGCACCGACGACGGCGGTTCCCAGGAAGAGCGGCTCCTCCAGGCCATGGGCGCCAGCTTTCGGAAGCTCCAGGCACTCCACCGCACCCGCCTGGACAAGGCCAAGTCCAGGATGGCAGTGGTGGACAAGGCGGAGGCGGACCTCGAGGGGCGCGTCGCTGACACGCAGGCTTGGTTCCGCCAGGCCTATGAGGAGCTGAAGACCGCCCAGGACGAGCAGGCCAGGCGCAAGGTGGAGCTCACCATGAAGCAGGCTGACGGCGAGAAGGCCCAGGAGACGGCGAAAAACCAGACCGCCAAGGATGAGGCTGCTCGATCCCAGCACTAGGCCGCGCTGAACTCCCAGGAGGAGGACCTTGCCGCGCGTGAGGAGAAGCTCGCCGCAATGCTCCACGGCAAGGACGAGGAGGTGGAGACACTCGTCGTGTAGCAGACCCAGGAGCTAGAGCAGAGGCACAAGGAGGCACTCAATGCCCAGGCTCTGGTTCACGCCGGCAAGGTGAAAGAGCTGGAGGTGGAGCGGGACGAGTTGAAGAAGCAGGCCCTGGAGCTGACGGGAGAGAGGTATGCGGCCAACGGTGCCTTGGCCGATGCGTAGGCCGCAGTCCTCAGCAAGGCGGGGCTACTCTCCTCGGCCAATGAGTCCATCAAGGACCTGAAGCTGAAGCTAGAGGGCCACGAGGAGACGCTCTCGGAGGCCAATGCCCGGGAAGGGACCCTGGCCAAGGATTTGGAGTCCGAGAAGGAGCTGCAGAAGAAAGAAGCCGCCAACCACAAGGATTTTCTGGAGGGCGAGAACCGCTGGATCAGCCGCCTCGAAGACGTCGCCGGCAGGATCACCACGTAGCTGGCTACCATGGGGATGCCAAATGTTAGGTACACCCTGGAGCGCAATGCGAGTCCCAACGCCAAGCAGACCCTATTCTTTGACGGCGTCCTTGGAGCTCTGGAGCATCTTCGCTCCAGCAGTGCGGCCTCTCTGGCCGATGAGGCCCAGAAGCTTTGCCGGGGTGCCATGGCCAAGGTCCTCACCAAGGTGGCATACTGGAACCCCATCCTCGACTTCGATGCCGTGCTGGAGAGCTTGCCCGAGGATGCTGACCTCGCGGCGCTCAAGGAGCGTATCAAGCCCATCATCAGCCGCGTCGATGGAATCCAGAGGGTGGAGGGCCTGCGCCGGGATTAGGCACCCCGTTTCTCATTGTCGCTGTAGGTTCATGACCAAGACAATTTCTATATTTAGTTAGAACTGCAGCAACAACTGATGTAATATAACTCTGCAGTACTTTTGAGACAATGCATGTTATTGTCCTGTTCAATCCACCCTTTGTATGTCCACCCAACGTTAATCGGGTAGGCTCGCCGGCGCGTAAACCCAGGCCGCAACGCCTTGAGGACAGATCCCCAATGGCCTGCCGAGTGTGCTTGCCACCAGGCGAACCACCTTACCGCTCTCAACGCAGCCGCTCGAACTGTCGAGCTTGACTCGAGTCAGAATCAAGAGTGTTGCCAATTGTGGAAGGCTACCCTGCCGTTCTCGACACGGCCGCTTAAGCTGTTGAGCGAACTCGAAACAGAGTAAGGGTGTTGCCAATAGCGGAAGGGCCCCTTTGCGTGCAGGTTTTCCATACATAGGGAAGGACCTCCGAGGACGATAACCTTATATATAAAAAGAAATTGCTCAAGGCTTTGCATGACTTAGCTTTTCTGTCGTAGCACGGGCGTCCACCGCGTCTGCAGATGATGCCGTCAAGCTCGGTCGTCTTCTTCCATGGAACGACGGCCATGATGAAGCTGCTGCCCCGATCAAATCAGATTTCCACAACTACGCTGCCCCTACCTGGAGCGCCAAAGATGTCGGGGGAAATCGAGACCTATGGAATCACTGGGATCCTTTCTACGGTTGGCAGGCGCGGGATTGTGCAAAGAGCGGGTCTGACAGGAAGCACGCCGATCGTTTACCCAGGTTCGGGCCGCGAAGATGCGTAATACCCTAGTCCTGCTTTGGTGGATGTATTTGAGTATTCTTGTGTTCTTGAGCTAGCTACGGGGTGCGACTCGCCCAAAAGATCCGAATCCTTTTCCTGGTCGCCTCGGGCCTCCTTTTATAGGAAAAAGGGGTTGCCACAGTGGCACACAGGAGGTGGAAAGGTGTACAATAGATGAGTCGATCCTCTGGCACCGTTGGACAAACACATTTAATGCGCTGCCGATGTGCCCCTCTTGCTTTATCGGGGACGGCAAGGAAGCACGTCCCAGCTGTCGCTGCCTCGTCTGGCTTTGACACGCGTCCGAACGGACGAGGCGTCGTGGCGCCATGTTGACTGGCTGCTGGGCTAGCGCGGTGGTGGAGCCTTCATGAAGATCTGCATGCCACCACACAGGTGCTTGCTGGGTCGGTGTAGAGGCCGCTCGTCGCCACACAGGTGCCTGCCCAGCTAGTTGAGCTAGCAGCTGCATGGGGACGGCGGTGGAGTCTTGGCAGGCGTGGGCCTGGCTGCGGCCCCGCTGGTGTCCTCGGCAAGGGTCTTGCCGGGCCCCCGGCAAGGGTGTTTCCGTGGCGTCGCGGTCATCCCTGGCAAGAATCTTGCCGGGGGTCTTGTGGGTTTCCTCGGCTAGGATCCCGCCGAGGGTCGTGGTCTTCTGGTCTTCATCTGATCTCGTGTGTTTATGATCTTGACATAGATCTGCATGCCACCACGGAGGTGCCTCCCGAGCCTTGGTTCCAATGTTGTCGTTGGCGGCGTTTGGAACCCTTGGGCTCAAGGGTGGCGCGCTCCGTTGGCACCAGGCAAGTTGCCCCGGCAAGGCTCTTGCTGGGGCCACGGAGGTCGCCCCGGCAAGGGCCTTGCCGGGGGAGTCCACCTCGCCCCTTTGCTCTTTAGTGTTTCTGGTGTTGGCGTTGCCTCGGTTGTCTTGCGCTTCGGCTTCCCTCTTCTACCCTGCCCAGTGTGGCCGTAGGCACGACCCTGACTGCCTGTGCACAAGTAAAGGGGTAAAAAGGAGTGCCCCTACTTTTGTACACCAACAACGGGTCCCTGCAAAATAATGGAGTACCATTAGGGATGCAAATGATGGTTTGTGCATTCTGTTTGTAATCTCCTGTACCGTAGGATGGCAACCAGATGAAACGAGTCCCCTGGCTTGTCACCGCAAAGATGCGGCCTAGATGGAACATGACGTCTTCGAACGTGTAGGGGTACAAATCTGCCGCAGCCAACATGCGCCAGCCTCTGCCCTGTCTGCCGTTACTGCCTCTTGTATTGATGGCAATCCTTATGTCGAACACCGTGATGAGATAGTAATCGTCGTAGTCGCTTCGCTTTGTCGGCGGGTCCGCAATTGCTATCTTCTTCAATCTCATGTTGGCATCATCATATGTATTCAAGCCCAGCCAGTCCGGAAGGCCGATCCCAATGGTGGATAAGGGGTCTACGGGAGCAGCCGCACTGCTGTGGATGTTGTGCAAAATGGTGGTGGTATCCGGCCAGAGGTATGCAAGCCAATCTTCGTTGGCACCGACCCAGACCTACATATAAGACGGTGGGCAGCGGAAAAATTACGGGATGGAAATGGAATAACTAAGTACTACATGATCAAACTCCATGACTGACCTGCCCATCGGACAAAATCTGACTACCTCTCAACATCGACAACTCTTGCGGAGTCAACGTGCAACCATGACCAGGGAGTGGTGGACTGTTCGAAGGATTGTCCCATAGAAGAACCTTCTCCTCGAGGACGCATGGAAGACCAACAAGCATGGCCTTTTTCCAAGCCTGTTTAAGCACCGTCTTGAAAAAGTTGGTGCAGGAAGCACCAAGTCTTGCGGTGGTGAGGACATCGGAGCGGCGTGCGATTTCTCCTAGAGGATCATCGTTCAAGGTCTCCCATCCCCGACGAGGAGGAGAACCGCCTGGGGAATCCATGGGAGCAGCAACGAACTGCCTTCTCTTCGGGGGGGGGGGGGTGGGGGAACTGGCGATGAGGAGATAAGAGCGTAGTAACCGAAGGGCCTCGTCCCTTCCAACTGTAGCTCCTCAATCGTTCCTTAGTGAAGGGGTGAGGCTATTATTTACTACATACACGTATTGTAGCAGTACTAGTACTACTTTCTCAACTAGTAGTGTGATGTACTGTACTTCTAGTATAGTGCACCAGTTTTGAACTCTTGAATCTCTGGGCCAAGGAGCTACAGTTGGAAGTGGAGGGTAGTACTGTTCTCTAGAACCATCGTTGTACTATCAATGCAGGGAAAGTACACCTGTGTAGTGGGTATTCTCGGTGCTCTATTCAAGCGCGTAGCTGGCCTACTCAGCCGCTCCTCTGACGCACACACTAGCAGCCTGTTTATCAGCGACGGTTACTACGGGGGCATTATTTGATACAGTGAGACCAGGCTTTTTGCTTCCATTTGTGGAGGTGTAATGGATCTTGTCGTACTTTGTTAGTATTTCCTTCTTTATGAATGAGATGGGGCAAAGCTTTTGCCTCCGTTTCAAAACAAAAAAAAATCAGGTCAAGAGGAATTTCTTTTATAGAGCCGATAATGGAGTGAAGTCCATGCGTGCAACGCTACAAGCTACAGAGTAGTAGAGTACTAGCACTTTACGTACAGAGCCATATTGCACAGTTCCCAATGCCGCGCCAAGCTTTTCAGGCTCCTCGTGCTTAATTGGGAGGCGCTAGTTTAAATATGCTACTAGCTGATGAGGAAGCTGCAAGCGAGGTGCGGCTAGGGAGAGCACGCGAGCCACGAGATGATGGGAAGGAAAACCTGTTCACGTGGCTGGGCTATCAAGTGCACCCAGATTGTGGTGCGACACGTCCGTTCGGTTTCAAAACTCAACCTACCTCGTTTTGTGGAGTACTATTTAAAAAAGGCCGCCGTGCGTTCGGCCGGGATCGAACCCACAAACGAGGTATACACTCTCGCGACCACTAGTAGTACTCGTTGGAGTACAACGCAACCTAGAATCACCTTTTGTCGCTAGTAGTACATTGTTCCTTACAAGAAACAACTAATAATTCCAAGAAACCACTAATAATGCCAAGAAACTACTACCACTTGCATACGTGGCAGACTTAAGATAAGACTACTTTATCAACCATTGTACATGCCCTTACCAACCAGCCCTACCAAGAAACGACTACTCTACAAAGTGCCGTTATAGGCACGTTTCAACCCATCTCGCCCCTTAAGTCAACATCTTCAATTCGACCGGCAAGTTAGGCGTTATGACTTGTGGGACCTACATGTCAGTCTGCACAAAAATCCCTGAGTGACCTCCTACCTCCGGCCCGTCTACCTAGTCATCCTCAGCCATGGGACGCAGCTACCGCCGTCGGCAGAAGGCGATGGTGCGGAGCCCATCTTGCGGCAGCCCGGATGCCACCTCCGTCCGGCGCTCGCGTCCGCTAGCTAGCCAAGATAGCTCCATCCAGCTGCTTGTCTGCAAGGTTTGCTAGCTAGATTGGCACGACGGCGCGGCGGCTTGCTCGTGCGCGCCGCGCTAAGGCCAGCCATCTGGCTCGAGCGAAGGCCAGAGCGGCTGCTTGCTCGCGCGTGAGTCACGCTTGGGCCAGCCTGCTAACCCGTGCGGAGGCCAGCGCGGCGTCCGGCCCGTCCGGCGGAGCGGCGGCCAACTCGCTCATCACCGGCGCCACGGACGAACACGCATCAGTACTGTTTGAAGTAATGTTCAGGAAAAATAATGATTTGAGGGGGAATACAACAGGATAGAAGGCCGGATGTGGGTCCCTCATGTCAACGGTCAAACAAAATGTGTTGGTTTAAGCTGCCTCGTCAGCACGGATGTTTGGGCCAACCCTGTCATAAACGGGTTTAAACGAGCCTAATCGGCACTAGGTAGTAGTTTTTGGCACGGATTAAGAAATTTTGGGTATATTTTTGCTATTTTTTGTACAATAGTTTCTTCCTAGGGCTGGTTGAAAGTGGTGGTTTTTTGTTAAATACTCTACATATTTTAAGTAGGAGTGGAAGTTAAGCTTTGGAAGCCAATAAGCAAGGCTAGTTACATAGTGCCTATGTGTACGTGATTGAAAGTAAATATCAACCATGAGTGACTAATATCTTGATGGAAAACTCGAAACTATGGAAATACTAGCATTTTTTGCATGGTTGGAAATACTAGCAATGTTCGTGTGCATTGCAACGGATCATAATTAGAATAATACTTATTCACAAACTTCATACAAAACACTCGAATTTTGATATACATATATCACTAGAGATATATTATGTTTCAATCAGAAAATATTCCTTGGGCTGTTTTGGTGAGGTGAGGGAGGGGTGTGGTTGGTTTTAAGATACTAATTACGGGTTTTTCTGCAAATTGGTAGAGAAGTGGGATGTTGGTGAGAAAAGGCAACGACTTACCTCATAGTCGTTAGATGTAGATCTAATGGTCAGAAATGACGGATGGTAGACACACCATCATCACCAACTTCGTCTTCTGTAGGAGTACTAGCAAGATGTCCGTGCATTTCACGAAACATCAAGATGCATTTTTTTATAAAACACTTGTTGTGATTGACCCATGCGGGAGTAATCCCATGTGTAAAAACTAATGATATCTCGAGAAAGAGGAGATAAGGTGAAGAGGAGTGGGGCGTGGTGGTGATTGGTGGTCGGACTGAGCGAAGGCAAGGGCTTGGACGATGCTGGCAGCAGCCACCAGGCCAGCTTGTTCCAGAGGCTTTCTTTTTTAATTGCTCAACAATGAGGTTGTTGGAGATAATGATGAACGAGGGAAGGCCTTGTCTGCAAATGTGGAGAGTGGTGCGGGTATCTATTAGTTTAATTTCCATCCGTCAGATATAGATAGGACGGTCTATTGCAAGATGGCGCACATACCATCATCACCAACTCGGTTTTAGTATAAGAGAAGAAATATAAGTATGGAGATACAAACGTATTATTGATACTTGTTCCTGATACGTCTCCAACGTATCTATAATTTTTGATTGTTCCATGCTGTTTTATTATCAATCTTGGATGTTTTATAATCATTTTATAGTCATTTTATATCATTTTTTGGTACTAACCTATTGACATAGTGCCAAGTGCCAGTTGCTGTTTTTTTTCATGTTTTTACATCACAGGAAATCAATATCAGATGGAGTCCAAATGCAACGAAACTTCACGATGATTTTTTTATGGCCCAAAAGGAAGAAGCTGGGCCCTGGTTGCACCTAGGGGGAGTCCCGAGGAGGGGACAACCCACCAGGGCGCGCCAGGAGGCCCAGGCGCGCCCTGGTGGGTTGTGCCCACCTCGGGTCCCCCCGGACCGCCTCTTTGCTCTATAAATACCCCAATATTATAGAAACCCTAAGAACATCGACGAAATATTCATGCAGCCACCGCATAGTCCAGAACCACCAGATACAATCTAGACACCATCTCGAATGGGTTTAACCACCTCCATTGGTGCCTCTCTGATGATGCATGAGTAGTTCTTTGTAGACCTTCGGGTCTGTAGTTAGTAGCTAGATGGCTTTCTCTCTCTCTCTCTCTCTCTCCCTAAATTCTCAGTATAATGGTCTCTTGGAGATCCATATGATGTAACTCTTTTTGCGGTGTGTTTGTTGGGATCTGATGAACTTCGAGTTTATGATCAGTTATATCTTTTTATATCCATGAAAGTTATTTGAGTTTCTTTGATCTCTTATAGCCTCGTATTTCTTCTCCGATATTTGTGTTTTGTTTCGCCAACTTGATCTATTTATCTTGCAATGGGAAGAGGTGCCCGGTAGTGGGTTCGATCTTATGGTGCTTGATCCCAGTGACAGAAGGGGAACTAACACGTATGTATTGTTGCTACTAAGGATAAAAAGATGGCATCTATATGTATGCAATAGATAAATGGATCTTGTCTACATCATGTCATTGTTCTTATTGCATTCCTCTGTTTTTCCATGAACTTAATACACTAGATGCATGCTGGATAGCGGTCGATGTGTGGAGTAATAGTGGTAGATGCAGGCAGGAGTCGGTCTACTAATCTTGGACGTTATGCCTGTGTAATGATCATTGCCTGGATATCGTGATAATTATTTGAAGTTCTATCAATTGCCCAACAGTAATTTGTTTACCCACCGTTTACAATTTTTCTCGGAGAAGCCACTAGTGAAACCTACGGCCCCCGGGTCTTCTTTCTCATGTATTTGCTTGCGATCTATTTTTCCTTTACATTTTTATTCAGATCTATTTAACCAAAAAATACAAAAAATACTTTGCCGCACTTTATTTTATTTACGATCTATTATTTCAATCTATTACAAATTTCTGGCATCGTTACCCGAAAGGGATTGACAACCCCTTTAACACGTCGGGTTGCGAGGTGTTGTTATTTGTGTGCAGGTGTTGTTTACGTTGTGTTGCTTGGTTCTTTCTCCTACTGGTTCGATAACCTTGGTTTCTTCACTGAGGGAAATACCTACCTTCGCTGTGCTGCATCATCCCTTCCTCTTTGGGGAAATACCGACGTAGTCCTAGCAGATAGGAGCTTTCCTGGTGCTATAGTTAGAGAGCAATCAAAAGGAATTTCTAGCGCCGTTGCCGGGGAGGATCTGCAACATATACCAGGTTCCTAATCACAAATCTCATCTCCTTGTAATTTACATTATTTGCCATTTGCCTCTTGTTTTCCTCTCCCCCACTTCACAAAAATTTGCCGTTTTATTCGCTTTCTTTTTCGTTTGCCTTTTTCTCGTCGGATCTCATGTTTGCTTGTGTTGCCATGTGCCTTCTATTTTCTTGCATCTTCGCTTGCTAAAAATCTATTGATATGGATCCTCATCCACTTGCTAATCTTTTTAAAAGATCCAATCATGATGAACCAATTGCTAGTGAGTTCGGTGCACTAGATTATCTTTATGAAATTTTACTTGAGATTCGTGAATCTAAAAATTGTGATGAAGAAATTTATGAAGTGATTCATGATAGCTCCTTGAAAGAAAATCATGATTGCAATAATTTTACTATAAACTCTATTAATGTCAATTCTGGTAATAATATGCAAAACCCCAAGCTTTGGGATGCTTGATTTGTTATGTCCGCTACTTATTGCAATGATCATGATTGGGGTGATAATGTTTCTTATGATCTTGAAAATTTATTTAAGCCACATGATGAATATGTTTGCGATAATATTGACAGTGGGTTTGGAAGAGTGTCAACTTTAGCTAAAAATAATCCCACATATTTGGAGAGTGTTCAATCTTATGAATTTTTTGATGAAAGTGGGTTTGGAGAGGTCATGACTTTATTAGATGATCCCACTATTTTGGAAGAGTGTCAACTTTGCATGCATGTGGATCATAAAGAGAAAATTTTATATGATAGTTATATTATTGAATTTGATTATGATCCTACATATAATTATTATGAGAGAGGAAAATATGGTTTTAGAAATTTTCATGTTATCAAATTTCCTCCCGTTGTGTTGAGATTGTCAATGTTTTATAACTCTCCTTTGCATATGCTAGATATTTCTTGTCTTGATATTTTTTTTCCTATAAAATTCCTATGCATAGGAAGTATGTTAGACTTAAATGTGTTTGTCACATGTTTCATGATGCTCATTTTGTGTTTCAATTATTATCTGTTGTGTGAGCATCGTTGAAATATTATGCCTACCTAAGGGCGTAAAACTAGCGCTTGTTGGGAGGCAACCCAATGAATATTTTTTTTTTGCTTTTTTCCTTTCTGTTCTTGAGTGTTTACACAATTATACTACTGTTATGATTGTGTTTTTTGTGTTTTAATTAGTGTTTGTGCCAAGTAAAGCCTTTAGGATCTTCTTGGGTGATAGTTGTTTGATCTTGCTGAAAAAGACAGAAACTTTACGGTCACGAAAATAATTTACTTAAATCACAGAAAAGAGCTTTTGCCCTGATTATTTTTGTAGAAGATTAATATACAAATTATCCTGGTCGTCCTAATTTGGTAGAATTTTTTGAGTTCCAGAAGCATTCACAAAAGTCAGATTGCTACAGACTGTTCTGTTTTGAGAGATTTTGTTTTCTTTGTGTTGTGTGCTTATTTTGATGGCTCTATGGTTTTCTTTGATGAGTTTTTGCCATAGAAAAGTTCGAATACAGTAGATATAATACAAAAACAAAATATGAATTGGTTTGATACAGTACTTATAGTAGCGGTTTGCTTTCTTTTACTAACGGATCTCACAAAGGTTTTGGTGAGTTTTGTGTGATTGAAGTTTTCAGGTTTTGGGTTATCTTACGATGGATTAAAGAAGGATAGAAGAGCCTAAGCTTGGGGATGCCCCGGCATCCCAAGCTATTATCCAATAATGAGCAACCAACTAAGCTTGGGGATGCCCCCGAGTGGCATCCCCTCTTTCTTCTAACAACTATCATTATTTTACTCGAGGCTATATTTTTATGCGTCACATGATATGTGTTTTGCTTGGAGCGTCCTGTATGATATGTGTCTTTGCTTGTTTTATTTTGTGTTTTAAGTCATCAATCCTTGCTGGACACACCTATTTGAGAGAGCCAAAATTATTTCATGACTTGTTAGAATTGCTCTCTGTGCTTCACTTAAATCTTTTTTGAGCTAGGACTTGCTCTAGTGCTTCACTTATATCTTTTTGAGCATGGTGTGCTTAGTATTTTTGAAGAAATGCTCTCTTGCTTCACTTAGATTTATTTGAGAGTAGTAAATTTTTTAAGAAATTCTCTCTTGCTTCACTTAAATTATTTTCAGAGAAAGAAAATTTGTTATGCTCATGATCTTCACTTCTATTTGTTTGAGCTTATGAAAAGCAACACATGAAAATTAGTCCCAAAGTGATAGATATCCAAGCAGGATAAAGTAAAAAAATGTCATGAAGATCATTGGACAAAATAAACTTGATTCTTAGTAATAGTTTTGAGATATGATGATGTGATATGTGAGTTATGTTGATGAGTAGTTGTTCTCTAGTAAGAATATTGGTGTTAAGGTTTGTGATTCCCTATGCATGCATGAAAATCAATAATCATGCAATGAAAATTATATCCTACTTGTGGTGCATTATTCGGTGTTAATTATGCTTAATGCTTTCTTATGAGATTATTTGTTTCTTGGTTGGTCGCTTCTCAATCTTTTTGCTAGCCTTCATTTTGCACCAAGTATGACCTCTACTTGTGCATCCAAAATCCATTAAACTAGTTTTTCCACATGAGTCCGCTATATCTCCCTATATGCGGTATTCTTTTGCCGTTCTTAGCAAATTTGTATGTGCCATCTCTAATTTTCAAAATAAACTTCTCTTTTGTGTGTTTGTTTTGCTCTCGGAACGGTAACGGGTGGCTAATATTTTCCATGATGGATGTATTATTCTCACGATAAGTGTTTATTCACTTGTCATTGGACGAGAGTAAGGCAAAGGTTTTAGGGATGCCTAGTCCCGAAATGAAAAAATGAATTTACTTTATGTTGTCAAATAATAAATTCCTTGGAAAGTGTTGGTATGGAAGGCACCCATGGATACGGCTAGCCATGGAAAGTGAAAGTACGGTGGAAAAAGGAATAAACTTTATTTTTTGTTTGGGGACCGCCTAAGTCATATCTAGCATGGAAAGTGTTCGTAGCTCTACGTCGTTTTCGTTGGTGGGATGGATACACCTCCCAAAATGTTTTTATCTCTAATTTTTTTTTGCTTTGAACTCTGGCACCTCTACAAATCCCTACTTCCCTCTGCGAAGGGCCTTTCTTTTACTTTATGCAATTTTTATTTTGAATTTGAGACTCCATCTTCTCTTGCAAAAGCACCAACTAGGAGGCAATATGATCGTACTTAAGTATTGGGTGTAGCTAATATTCAAGTGTGTTTCATGAATGGATCAATGTTTGAGCATGATGGGCTAGGGATAACTTATTTTAGCGTTGATATTTTGAAAGATATGGTTGCTTGTTGATATGCTTGAGTATCTAAATTATTATGTCAAAACTAGACTATTGCTTTGAATCACATAAAACTCCAAATGTCCATGCTATAAAGAAAAGAATAAGATATGACTTCATAAATATCACTCCACATCAAAAATTCTGTTTTTATCACTTACCTACTCGAGGATGAGCAGGAGTTAAGCTTGGGGATGCTTATACGTCTCCAACGTATCTATAATTTTTGATTGTTCCATGATGTTTTATTATCAATCTTGGATGTTTTATAATCATTTTATAGTCATTTTATATCATTTTTTGGTACTAACCTATTGACATAGTGCCAAGTGCTAGTTGCTGTTTTTTCCATGTTTTTTACATCATAGGAAATCCATATCAGACGGAGTCCAAATGCAACGAAACTTCACGATGATTTTTTCATGGACCAAAAGGAAGAAGTTGGGCCCTGGTTGCACCTGGGGGGAGTCCCGAGGAGGGGACAACCCACCAGGGCGCGCCAGGACGCCCAGGCGCGCCCTGGTGGGTTGTGCCCACCTCGGGTGCCCCCTGGACCACCTCTTTGCTCTATAAATGCCCCAATATTCCAGAAACCCTAAGAACATCGACGAAATATTCATCCAGCCGCCGCAGCATCCAGAACCACCAGATCCAATCAAGACACCATCTCGGATGGGGTTCACCACCTCCATTGGTGCCTCTCCGATGATGCGTGAGTAGTTCTTTGTAGACCTTTGGGTCCGTAGTTAGTAGCTAGATGGCTTTCTCTCTCTCTCGCTGAATTCTCAATACAATGGTCTCTTGGAGATCCATATGATGCAACTCTTTTTGCGGTGTGTTTGTTGGGATCTGATGAACTTCAAGTTTATGATCAGTTATATCTTTTTATATCCATGAAAGTTATTTGAGTTTCTTTGATATCTTATATGCATGATCTCTTATAGCCTCGTATTTCTTCTCCGATATTTGGGTTTTGTTTGGCCAACTTGATCTATTTATCTTGCAATGGGAAGGGGTGCCCGGTAGTGGGTTCGTTCTTACGGTGCTTGATCCCAGTGACAGAAAGGGAACCGACACGTATGTATCGTTGCTACTAAGGATAAAAAGATGGGGGGTCTATATCTACGCAATAGATAAACGGATCTTGTCTACATCATGTCATCGTTCTTATTGCATCACTCTATTTTTCCATGAACTTAATACACTAGATGCATGCTGGACAACGGTCGATGTGTGGAGTAATAGTAGTAGATGCAGGCAGGAGTCGGTCTACTAATCTTGGACGTGATGCCTATGTAATGATCATTGCCTGGATATCGTAATAAGTATTTGAAGTTCTATCAATTGCCCGACAGTAATTTGTTTACCCACCGTTTGCTATTTTTCTCGAGAGAAGCCACTAGTGAAACCTACGACCCCCTGGGTCTTCTTTCTCATATATTTGGTTGCGATCTATTTTTCCTTTGCATTTTTATTCAGATATATTAAACCAAAAAATACAAAAATACTTTGTTGCACTTTATTTTATTTGCAATCTATTATTTCAATCTATTACAAATTTCTGGGGTCGTTACCCGAAAGGGATTGACAACCCCTTTAACACGTCGGGTTGCCAGGTGTTGTTATTTGTGTGCAGGAGCTGTTTACGTTGTGTTGCTTGGTTCTCCTACTAGTTTTGTAACCTTGGTTTCTTCACTTAGGGAAATACCTACCGTTGATGTGCTGCATCATCCCTTCCTCTTTGGGGAAATACTGACGTAGTCCTAGCAGACAGGAGCTTTTCTGGCGCTATAGTTAGAGAGCAATCAGTTTCTGTAAACTAGGATCTACATTCTATTCAATGGCTCAGCATGTGGGGCCTTAGCACAATGACTTCTCGAATGTGTAAAACAAAGGTTTTCCCGTCGCCGATAAGGAGGGGGTGACGGCGGCGCGCTTTCGGCTTGCTCTAGTCCTAGTAGTCATACTAGGTGGTCTACGCACGTGTAGATTTATTCTTTTTCACGTCTCGTGTTCGCCGTACTGCCACGACTATTGATGAATAGACGGTAAGTTATTCACGGGAAAACCCTTGTTGAGCGTGTTTGCGAGAGAGAGAGAGAGTGTGTGTGTGTGTGCATGTGTGATATGTCTAGAGACTGAGGCAATGATAAGAGTTTCTTTGTGTCTATGTGTGTGGAGGATAGAGAGAGTCATGTACATGGGGCTTTGTGTTGTGTAACGCGGAGACACATAGACATAATCAGAGAGTGAGTGTGTGAGATACACATGTGGACATGGGGAGAGATGTGTGAGTTAGAGAGATGGAGAATTTTGGTGTGCATCTGAGCTAGAGAGGGGGGACATATACATACCTAGAGCTGGAGAGAATATGCAAGGGTGTGTATCTTAAAAGAAGGATCCAGATAGATGGGTGTTTGTGCGTGTGTGTGTGTGTGTGTGTTTGTGCGCGCGTTTGTGTGTGAGAGGGAGTGTGTGTATGTGGAGTAGATAGACCACTAATGATGTAAACCTAGTATAAGGGAAGGGGGATGGTGAAACATGTGTGTCAAAGAGAGACAAAGGCATGTGTAGTAGCGGGATAGCATGGGTGCGGGCGGGGAGCAGACTATTTGGAAGAGACATCGAGTGTGTGTGGGAGAAGGGTGTGAGAGCGAGAGCGGGAGAGAGAGAGAGAGCTAGCGACAGAGAGAGAGAGGAAAAGAGGGGAGATACAGGGGTTGTTTGTGTCCATAAGTGGCGTATAGATAGGGAGACAATATTGATGTTGTTCGAAATTGGCCTATGTACGGAGACGCAAGGGAAGCGAGTCATCGTGTGTGTGATAGGGACTTCATGAGAGATCTAGAGTAGATGGTGTAGAGAACAACGTGCGAGATTGAGAACGATGATACATTAGGGAGCTATGGAAAGAGTCACGGCATATATGTATACAGGGAAGGAGCTGGAGCGGGTCCGCATGTGGGAGAGATAGAAAGAGGAGAGTGGTGCACAAGGAGACAAAGTGTGCTTGTTTGTAGTGGGGGTGGTGTGTGAGGTGAGTGTGCGAGAACCACATAACTAGGGAGATAGACGTTTGTGGGCGACATTTTGTGTGTATGGGAAAGATACACTCTACATAGTGTGTGTGCTTGGGAAAGAGAGATGCCGGGAAACCTAGAGAGTGGGGGAAGAGATGTATGCATCCCGAGAGACAAAGTGACAAGAGGCCTATATTGGGGTCAGGACTTTAGAAGAGAGGGGGGTGTTAACGTGCTCGTGTGTTCGTGTCTGGGGGAGAGAACGACGTGTGTGTGGGGGGGGGGGGGCGACGGAGGGGGGGGGGTTGGCTTCAGATAATGAGTGAGGTGTCTATATTTGAGGGACTTTAGCGTAATTGAGATATATATAGTCAATAGTGTGTGCACTCATGGTTGATCAATTTGTTTCACAGTTTGGACTATGAGATGACGATACTTTTGAACATGCGTGATATACCTTGATGTACCAAAACTACAAACCTAAGATTGGAATTTTGGAATTTGACTCCATCATTAGCCTTTGTAATTCATTTAAATGGAGGTACATTTTTTAAGCCGGGATTTCGTGATTTCAAATTCATATATCAAACCTAGAGATATACACATACGGGCATGTTCAAACTTTATAATCATCCACTTTATTCATACACATACACATTTTTGCTTTTGTCATCATATTTAGGATAAATACATTTGGATTCATTTGAATTGGACCGTATTATGGTATTTTCTTGTACTAGCTCAATGATCCATATTTGAATTGAATGGACAATCTAAGTTTCGAGTTGGAGACATTGATTTTCAAAACTTGCACTTTTTTGCGTGCAAAACAAATAAATTCTCGGCCATGATATCATAGTCGGCCGTACAAGAGCAGAACACTGATAATTTCAGGCGCCAAAAGCTTTCAAACTTCCCGCTCACATCGTAATATCTCGCGCCCGAAAGTTTAGCCCTGCGATATTCCTGTTTTACCCCTACCACACCAACGGAAAAGGCAGCTTTGGTAACTCCATTGTTTTCCCCTCTTTTCCTCCAACATTCTTCCCCAGAGCTCCTCCCCTTTCTCTCCGCGACCCCCCAACCACGGCAAGCTGCCGAATCTAGTCCTCCGCCGCAGCGGTGGACCTCACACCCTGCCGGATCTACCTTCCGCACTTTGGAACCCCCAACTGCCAACTCACCACTTCACCAAAGCCGCTTCAGCGACTGGCTTGTCCACCGCTCCAGATCTCCTTGACCGCCATCATGGTCCACCGCACTGGATCTGCTTAACCGGCGCCCTCGTCCACCACAGTGTAGGCCCTTCACTGACTCCCTCGTCCGCCCCATCGTTGGCCCTTCATACGCACTACAAAAAAATACACTTCCGTGATGATACGTGTTTGTCACGTAGGTCACGTTTTCTGTCATGCATGTACATCCATGACAAATTTATGATAGAACAAAGATAGTCATACCCGTGCTGTCGTAGAAGTGTTCCATGACATTACCAAATTTATCATCACGGAAGTGTCCACTTCCATGACGATAAATCGCGCGTCACAGAAGTGCTTTCGTCAAGGGTGACCGACACGTGGCATCCACCGTAACGGGACGCCGTTAAGCTATCGGGTCCGGTTTTGGATCCGATAACCCGCTAACAGCCACGACCAATGCCGATTTTCCACGTGTAAAATTCTCATTGGCCGACGGAACCACGCGTCAGCTCCGCGTTGGCACAGGTGTCACTCATCCAACGGTCGAGATGGGCCTATGATATGTTGACACGTGGACGGGCCCAAAAGTGGCCCATAAAGTTTAAATGGGCCGGCCCAACTAAAGGCCCACAAGATTTAGCGGACCATAATGGGCCGGCCCAGCTAAAGGCCCACAAGATTTTGCAGACCATAATGGGCCGGCCCAGCTAAAGGCCCACAAGATTTAGCGGACCACAATGGGCCAGCCCAGCTAAAGGCCCACAAGATTTTGCAGACCATAATGGGCCGGCCCAGCTAAAGGCCCAACATTCTCAGTTAAGGCCCGTACGGCTAGTGTCAAATCGGCCCGTCAACGGCCTGTCCTAAACTTGTCATCATCGCGGCCCATGGTCACTTCTGGCCCGTTAACAGTCCGCTAAGTATATGGGCCGAATTACGGCCCGGTGTATTTCCGGCCTGTTAAAGGTCCTGCTTCATTTGGGCCCATTTACAGGCCATTGAAACTTTCGGCCCATAAACGACCGTGAAGGATTTGGGTCATATTCGGCCATGTCTGACATTCGGCCTGTTAGAGGCCCACTATAGATTTGGGCCACTTTCGGCCTGTTGTGATTTTCGGCCTGTTAACGTCGGACGAAATCCATGGGCCATATGTGGCCCAACGTCACATCGGGCCCATTAACGGCCCATATAAAAATGACGATAATCTAGCCCGACCGAACTTCCGGCCTGTTAAAGGCCCGTGTATTAGGTCGGCGCATTTACGGCCCGTCCGAATTTCGGCCTGTGAAAGATCCGCATCGTAAATGGGCCACCATTTCGGCCTGCTAAGACCAGTGGGTTATTTGGCACAATCAGGGCCCAATCTCACTTTCGGTCTTTTAAAGGCCCATGTTTTTATGGGCTCGAGATATTTACACCTGTAAACGGCCTATTGTTACTGAGGGCCCAAATTATGTTTAGGCCTGTTAAAGGCCCACTATGGGCACAGGCCTACCAGAAAAATATGAAATCTTATGCTGATTTAGGCCCAGATATTTTTAGTGGGCTACATGCAAATTTCGGCCCATAATCGTTTTTAGCCCAATTGGAATGGGCCCGACGAATGTTGGCATGTTGGGCTCCTACGAAGCTTTCGGCCGAATACATTACTAAGATAAACCTACACTATACAAAAATAGCGTCGTAATTATTGCAGCCTTTGGCAGCATCATAAATGTTGTATCACAACAAAATAAATTCCAACCATACAACAAAAGGCCTGTTGGCATAAAGTTTACAGTCCTTGCAGATAAAAGCACCATCAGATGTATAGAAGCACAGATCATTTGACCTGAGTGCTAATGTTTCAGGCTGTAGAATCTGATGGAGCAGCACGATCTTCACCTTTTTCCGCCATTGCTCTTGAACAACGAAGCGAATGTCTGATAGTCTGGTTTCAAAACCATTCATATCTTGACGACATTTGTCAACCACTATTCTTGTTTCCAAAACGACGTCCATTAGGGATTGGACTTGTGTCTGGAGCACAGATATATCACTCTGTCTAGCAGGAAGATTTTGTTCAGTAGGCGATTTGGACGAGGTTACCTTGACAACCAACCCAGAATTACGCAGGAAGGTGCTTTTTGCACTGTTAGTGGAGAGATACTGACGCACTGCAGCAAGAGGTGACATTGTGCCTGTGGTAGCCTCGTCACCTTCAGGTGGTTGTGGCTGTTCAATCATTTGTTCCATAGCTTCCTGAAAGTTTGAACTTGTAGATTAGTGTACCAGATAAGTTACTAATGAGACAAAAACAAACAAAGTAGGTTACACGTTTATACATAACTTATTTTGGTGAACTACTGTAATACATTAGCATGTATTGTAGTGCCAACTACATAATAAAATCACTTTCGGAACATATGTCCATGTAGCATGCCTACTGTATTGTCTATTTCCTCACATTCGTTGACATCTAAGGATAAAGAGACATGGTTTAAAGTAGGATGAACATAGTATGACATCATTCATATCATGGGCAAACAGATATAAAACAAACAGGCTATTTTATCATTGTGTGCGCACGTGAACATAACAACTAGAATACAGATCAAGACCAAAAGAATATCCTTCATCTCTTTTAAACCATGTAAGGTGAAATGATACGTTAAGACAACTGTGTATAAAAGTGAACAGAGTAACTGACATTGGCTGCAAACCAAGTAGTTAAATGAACACATCACAGTACCAATCAGTTCAAAGGCAGGAGGAGTAAGGACTTACAACAGCGGCTTGAACTGGTGTGCTCATGCCCTTCATCTTGCTGGTGTGGCAATCCTTGAAGATTTGCACTGCATTCGGTTCAGGTTCTTTTTGGTCCGCACAGGCTTTCCTCTGTATTTGGAACAAGTCAATATAGATACGATAATATGGCACAGAAAAAGAAGGAAGTAGCAGCTATTTACAAGAGCCTCGCAGTGTGCAATATAGCTACGAGATCCTGTTGTCTGTTGGAATTTCACTTTAGAACGGTTGGTCTTGTTCTTCAAACAGTTAGCCTAGAAGAAGATACACTTGTAAGGCACATACATAAATACAAGTTCAATATGTGGTCTGATCAAATACATATAGCCTACCTGATACTTTGGATCAGACCAGTGTTTAACGAGGGCTGTCCAGTCTTCATCTGTAATATATTCCACTGGAGATGTTTGGGCGATTTCATTGTTAGCCTTGCCTTCAAAGTGAGATTTTCTAAGGTGGTACCGATACTGTCGCAGAGCAGACTGAAAAACATGAGTGCATGCTTGTTTAGTTGCATCATCTTTCGGATCCAACTTGAACCTCATCTGTTGAAAAAAGAATGTGAGTCTTATTAGGAGGAAGCTAGAAAGTATGGGACAGAGCAAGACAATATTACTAATTGCGATGAATAACATTACTTACGGATAAATGGTCAAGGAAGGTGTTAAACTGGGTATTGTCTTTCTCATTCCTGTACTGGATCCACGTTGGGAGGATACGTGCATGACACCTAACGGCAACGGCTGCCTCTGATACTAACTTGGCTGACTCTGTAGCATCACGTGGCCTTTTTAAACCTGCCTCAAAATGGATCTCCATTCTTCCTCCTTTAGATTTTGTTAATCTGTCAAGCATTATCCCTGATGTCTGTTTCCGCTTGCGTCGTGGTGCTAGTTCAACAACGAATATGGAAAGTGTTAGTGTACATCAAACTGTGAGAGTACATATAAAGGAGCATGCAACTGCAACTTGACTCGGTCAGGTACCGTCTTGGTGTTGATGCTCATGAGGTTCATCTGATCTTGCCAAGTCCTGTTGTGTCAGCAGTGCTTCGGAAGTAGTGTTAGGTGTGAAGGCAGCTTGGGAACTGGCCAGTTCCGGAGCAAACGAACGAGTAACTCGTTGAGATGCTGGTACAGTTGAAGCGGATGCTGCAGCTGGTGGAGCAGGTGATACTGTGTTTGTAGATTTAGCCGGTGGACTTGGACCTTCTACTGCACTATAAGTACCAGCAGAATCTGGACGGCAGATCCTTTTCCGTTTCACCCGACGAGTAACACCACTCCCTACTATATTATTTTCCTTGCTCTTTTTTGACTTTGCCATGTCAAGCCGTACCCACAACACAAAAGAATAAAATCGCTCTTCAGAACTCATTGATGCATGATACAGACAAGCAATACTTTGATGTAAGACAACCGTATGAGGATGGAATATGTAAGAAAAACAGGACGGCATGACATATTCACAGCTACGATGTGTAAACTAAGCAGAAGGATTTTCAAGAAAATAGAAGTAATGCAAGCTAGACACCATATGAAAGATGCAACCAATATTACTCTGCCAAGTTAAAAGTGTCTTGTCATAAGTGGCAATTCGAAAAATTAGAAGCAGTACAACGTAGAAATCAATGCAAGATGCAACCACTATCAAACTGCCATGTTAAAAGTGTCCAATCATGAGTGACTGATGCGGGATACACAACAGCAGTACTTTGATGTAAGAACATGGTATGATAGATAGATGCAGTGTATTCTAGACACAGAACGCCATGTCATATGCACATGTATAACGTATGAACTCAGCAGGTGCAATTTAATCAAAATAGAAGAAATACAGGCTAGACAACATATGCAACATGAAACCAATTATCACACTGTCAACTTAGAGCAAGCACCTGCGATGGTGGAGTACGGGAGATGAACTCATCATGTAGACTTGGGACTTCAACTTCATTAGCAGTAGCAGTGGCAAATCTAGAGAGTCTCTGTTTGCGTCGGTGCGGAGGACCACCAACATCCCCTAACTTACTCTTTTCCTTCCTATTTTCTGATATTGCCTTATGAAGTCAAAACCACAAGAAGATGAATAAAATTAGCTCTGCATAACTGGTTGATGCATGATACAGACGAACACTACTTTGATGTAAGGCAAGCGCAGGATAGGAGGATGGAATATATACAAAAAAGACAGCGTTTCATATTCACACGTACGATAGGAGGATGGAATATGTATGAAAAAACAGTAAGCGGAAGGCATTTCAACAAAATTAGAAGAAATGAAAGCTAGGCACCATATGAACATGCAACCAATATCACTCTATCAGGTAAAAAGTGTCTCGTCGTAAGTGCCATTTCAAGAAATTAGAAGCAGTACAAGCTAGAAGACAATGCAAGATGCAACCTACATCACAGTCCCAAGTTAAATGTGTCTTATGGGTAAGTGATCGTTGCAGGTATAAGTTGTAAGCTACGCAGATGCAATTCAACATAATCAGAAGCAATACAAACTAGACATCATACGGAAAACGCAACCACATATAACAGTTCCAAGTTAGAGCAAGCACCTGTGATGGTGGAGTAGGGGAGATGTGCTCATCATGTACACGTATGTTCTAGAAACAGGAACACGTGTCATATTCACAGGCATTATGTGTAAAGTAAGCAGATGCAATTCAACAAAGTTAGAAGCAATACAAGCTAGACATCATACGCAACATGCAACCACATATAATAGTGCCAAGTTAGAGCAAGCACCTGTGATGGTGGAGTAGGGGAGATGTGCTCATCATGTACACGTATGTTCTAGAAACAGGAACACGTGTCATATTCACAGGCATTATGTGTAAAGTAAGCAGATGCAATTCAACAAAGTTAGAAGCAATACAAGCTAGACATCATACGCAACATGCAACCACATATAATAGTGCCAAGTTAGAGCAAGCACCTGTGATGGTGGAGTAGGGGAGATGTGCTCATCATCTACACAGCTACGTTGACTGTCTAGCCTTGCGTTGTCTTGCGAATCTTGTTGGGAGGATGGCGGAGTAGAATCTGTAGAGAACCTCCGTTTCAGTTGCTCGGAAGGACCACCATCATCCAATGCCTTGCCAATTTCCTTCAGCTTTATTGATTTTGCATTGTGAGGTCAAACCGACAAGAAAAAGGAATATAATTCGCTCTTCAGAACTCATTCATGCATGATACTGACGAACACTACTCTGATGAAAGGCAAAGTCATGATACGAGGATGGAATATGTACGAAAAAATGGACGGCTTGACATATTCACACCTATGATGTGGTAACTAAGCAGAAGGCACTTCAACAAATTAGAAGCACTGCAAACTAGACACCATATGAAAGGTGCAATCAATATCACTCTGCCAAGTTAAAACTGTCTCGTCATAGGTGGCGTTCATCAAACTAGAAGCAATACATGCTAGAAATCATATTCAAGACGCAAACCAATATCACACTGCCAACTTAAAGGTGTTCCATCATAAGTGACTGATGCAGGATACACAAGAAGAGTAGTTTCATGTAAGAACATGGTGTGATAGACAGATATAGTATGTACCAAAAACAGGAAAGCGTGTCATATTCACACGTATCATGTGTAAGCTAAGCAGATGCAGTTTACACTAATTAGGAGCAATACAAGCTAGACACCATATGCAACATGCAACCAGATATCACACTGCCAAGTTAGAGCAAGCACCTTGGATGGTGGAGTAGGGGAGCGGAGACTTGGACCTTGTAATGCACTATCAGTACAAGGAGAATCGGTACAGATGCTCCGTTTACGTTGCTGCAGAGGACCACCATCATCGCCTTCCTTACTCTTTTCCTTCCTCTTTCTTGATTTTGCCTTGTCAAGTCAAACCCACAAGAAAAAGGAATAAAATTTGCTCTTCAGAACTCATTGATGCATGATACTGACGAACACTACTTTCATGTAAGGCAGCCGCATGATAGGAGGATGGAATATGTATGAAAAACAGGACGGCGTGACATATTGACATGTATGATGTATAAAGTGTAAACTAAGCACAAGGTGCTTGAACTTGTTAGAATCAATGCAAGCTAGAAACCATATGAAAGATGAAACCAATATCACTCTGCCAAATTAAAAGGGTGCCCTAACAAATGTATTTGACCAAATTAGAAGCAATACATGGCAACAGGCTAGAAATAATATGCAATATGCAACGAATAAAGGTGACTCATCGTAAGTGATTGATGCAGGATACAGAAGAGAGGTAGTTTCATGTAAGAACAAGGTTAACACATAGATGTAGTGTGTACCAAAAATAGGAAGGCATGTCATATTCACAGGTATAATGTGTAAACTAAGCAGATGCAATTTACCCTAATTAGAAGCATTACAAGCTAGACACCGTATGCAACATGCAACCACATATCACACTGCGAAGTTAGAGCAAGCACCTGTGATGGTGGTGTGGGGGAATTGCGGTCATCAACTAGAGAGCTACGTTGACTATCTTCATTTAGCCTTGCTGTTTCTTGAGAATCATGTGGGGAGGATGACACTGCACTCTTTAAACGAGTATGGCGTCTCACAGTAACCCACTCGGGTGACTGTCTCATCATAAGTGATTGACGAGGGATACAAAAGAGCATTAGTTTGATGTACGAACATGGTTAATAGACATATGTAGTATGTATCAAAAACAGGAAGGCATGTCATTATCAAAGGTATAATGTGTAAAGTAAGCAGATGCAATTTAACCAAATTGGAAGCAATACAAGCTAGACACCATATGCAACATGCAACCACATTTGACAGCGCGAAGTTAAAGCAAGCACCTGGGATGGTTGTGTGTGGCAATTGAGATCATCAACTGCAGAGCTACGTTTACTGTCTCCAACTGCTGACACTGCATCCTTTAGAGCGCTGAAAAGCTTAGTGCTTATCTTCGAATTACACTGGAGCGACTTCTGTCTTTTCTTTTCAGCATTCATCAACACTGCGTCAGAGTCTGAAATACCCATGCATAAAAAAACAATAGTGTGAGTATGGGTGAAGTGTGTGCACAATTAGTACAGTGTAAAGGTAGCAGATAGCAGGTCGGTGAGAAATAAATGACGGGAGACATATGATAGCTCTACAACATGCATGGCACACTAAATTACTACAGGATTCTATGAAAATAACATTCGACTGAAAACAAATAGGTCAGTCCATTTTTTCTGCACCGTCCGATGTACAAAGAACGGGCAGATCGCCTTCATCTACCTCCAGCCAGTCAGTGTTGACGATCTTCCTCGAAACGGCAGCGACCACCGGCCCAGTCCCCTGCCTGCGCCCTCCCCTCGACCTCACCGCACCGCCGTGCTTGGCACCGCCCCCCGGCCATCCATTCAAGCCCCGCCGACCTCCAGATCGGGCGCAAGCAGCTCCTGCGCCCCACACCCCTATGATAGACACCGATGCGCCGCTTCCCCGGCGAACAGGCGGACTAGGTGCTCCGCGCGCCTAAGCGGGTGCTGCTTCTTTTAATTGCGGTTCGACTGACCCTGAATTGAAATCCAGGCGGGCTACTGACCTCTAGCAAAGGTGAAATAGTAAAGGGAGGAAACCTTGTGCATTTAGTATCACGAAGAAGATGCAGTAAGAAGCGCTCAACTAGTTTCTTTCGTGGGATGAATACGGTGTGAGCAGAGACGTAAGGTTTGCACGAATAAGGGAAGAGGAGTACCTCTTTCTGCTGGCAGTGCTGTGTCCTCCTTCTGTTTTTCCAACGATCTTCTTGTGGTTCGCTGGAAACGAGAAGTTGTGGAGGACGGTGCAGCCTTGGACGAACCCATGGCCAAGTTGTTGAGTGTGGTGCGGTGGCCGTCTGTCGGCGGCGGGGAAGCAGATCCGAGGCGGCGAACGACGGCGTAGCGGGAACAGCTCCGGTGCGGTGGACGGTTGCGACAGTGGAGCGGCAGCAGTGAGGCGCAGGACGGCGTGGTCGGAGTAGTTCTGGTACGGCGCACGTCGGCGTCGGCGTCGTGGAGGCAGCTCTACCTCGGCTTCAGCTGCTAAGTCCTTGAGGGCGTTGCGGTTGCGGTTGCGTTGGACGACGACGTCGGGGTACCGGCTCCGGCGTGATGGAGGAGGGCGGCGGTGGATTGGGCGCTATGGGGTGGAGGACGGAGGAGGCTGGGGTTTCGCGGCTGGTGGAGAGGGCGTTTTGGCGCCCACGGAGTATGAATGGGGAAACGGAGGGAGGCGGGGAACTAAGGGGGAACAATGTTTCGGTTTGGGACGCGCTTGTTTGAAATTTGGGGAAAGTTACAAACTTTGCCCCCATCTAAAATTTCGGACATATTGCGGGTTGGGGGTAGGACAGTAATCTCAGGTGTCCCAAATGTGGGCGGGATAGATTTCGGCCGAGCGCATGGGTGTTTAGGCGCCCACGGCGTATGAATGCCTCTCGGAGGCGGTTGAGACTGGCGTCTTGGTGAAGTTACAAACCTACCCCGGTTTAGACCTTTGGACATCGGGCCGATAGGCTACACGGGCCAGAGTCAGGACAGTAATTTCCTACCACCAAACATTAGTCTCGCGCGGTTTCGGGTGACCAGAGGCCTATTTGGCGCTTCGTTCAATATTTGGGAGCAGAAGCATTAACGTTTTCGGTTCTCTTGAATTGAACATTCAGGATTTGTCAAACTTCACAAATCTTTACTCTTGAAAATCCTAAAGCTACGATTATTTTGGAATGGAGGTGGTACATTTGAATATACATTGTACACGAGTATATATTAAAAAATATGCAACTTACCTCAGTTCATGCATGGTTCCAGATATAATCTCCTTGGTTGCAAAAAAAAGTTAGACATGCGTATGAATATATATAGCATGTTCAAACGCACAACAAAGATTGATGCCCCCTTTTACATCTGATTTACAAATGCCATTATCTCGGGTTCAAATAGATGAATGCACTTCCTATGAATTCGAATCTTCGAAACCCCCTTTATGTTGAATTCGACATGTATTCTATTTCGTAGCTAGCAATTTGGAATGTATCCATGCAAGTGACAAATGTATAAAGTGCTTCACACTAACAACATGGAGTGCACTAATTAATGTTTATATATGAATTGCAAAAGCATCCATTGCCTGTATTTCAAACCGCTCTCACTCTATGGATCGATAATATGAAATAAACACATGCACATGCTAGAATTCAATAGAGTATGGGTGTCTGATAGACCGATTTTCGTCCATACGCAATTTGCAAAATTCATGATCTCATCCAAAAATAATAATGCCATTTATATTTTAATTTAATGCGTAGAACCGCCTTTTACACGTAGATGCACTATGCCTCGGCCCGTTCTCACAAACGCGCTATATATCTCTCTATCTACCGCATAAGTGCACACACTTTATATGCATCGGCATTTCTCTTTCACACATGCTCACAATCTCTCTCGGGGTGTCGGGGAGTCTCACGCACATGCTCTCTCTGTATCTCTCTCTCTCTCTTTCTGACTACTATGTACCACTCTTTTCACTAATCTCAGTTGGAAAACACTATTTCTCTCACATGCATATATACACACGCACGGTCTCTACTAGCCCTCTATACGCACATATATGTGCCTACGTGTCTCCCGCACGCACATTATCTTTAGGCCTCTCTCGCACACATTGCCCCCCCAGACACACCTCTCTCTTAGTAGTTGGCAGATATGATTCCATCATATCATTCGGTAGGATATCCCTGACTGTTAGGCTGGATGGTAATACGAGGCAAAGTTTTACCCTAGTTCGGACCCTTGCAGTTGAGGAAAAAGCCTACTCCTGGTACTGTATATTAGTGATAGGGGTGTGTACAAAGTACACGTGAATACCAGGCATTGTGCGTGTGTGTATACTATCGACGAACTAGCCCCCAAGCTTCTATAACATACTGGGGGCCTAGGGTTACAAATCATATATAGTCGGCTTATCACCAGTGGGGATAGAGTCCTCCGCGACTCTGGTAGCTAGCTTCGTGTTGTACGCCGAGTCCTCCACATGGGTCTTCGTATAACGCGTCTCGATCCAACCTATGTGGCGTAGGATGGAACCGACCCATGAGTCCTCATGTTGACCCACCACAACTAGAAATGATGTGCCCACCACACCACACACGCAATCGGCCACTAAGAAAATAAGCATATACAATAGTACAATGTTATACATGAAAGTTAATTGCATGGTGCATCCAAAAATATTTGTTCTGCATTGTGAATGTTTATATATTCTCCTAAAATATTAGTCACGGGAAAGAGAAACGAAGGGCATATCTCTCCTTGTCTCCACCGGACATCCCCTCTTTCTACACCACTTTCACGTACGCACACAAACTATCTCTCGGCCCTCTAAAAGTATGCATGCCCACGACACATTCACGCATGACGGTCACTGTATTTCAAGCTAAAGCACTATACGGTCACTGGAGTTCAGAATATGCTCATTACGGTCACCGTATACATTCTCGTGGTGATCATACGGTATCTAGCTCACGATACGTCTCCGTATTTTCTTGATGACACTGACGGACTTTGCATTTGATGCGTGCTCCGTATTTTGTTGACGACACTTACGGTCATTGTATTTGAAGCGAAAGCACGATATGGTCACTGGACTTCAGAATAAGCTCATCACGGTCACCACATACATTTTGTCGTGCTAACCAACATGTGGTTGGATGGTTAGGAGGACTGTGGTTTCTCGAGCCCACCAGGGTTAAAGTCCCGGTGCTCGCATTTATCCTGGGTTAATTTCAGTATTTTCCGGCGATGTGCGTTCAGTGGGAGGAGACGTTCCACTCGACTACGAGGCACCTATGGTGACTTCGTAAAATCTCAAGATCATATGCTGGCTCACTCTCTCGAAGGTGCTCATAGGGGTAGGGTCTGCGTGTGTGCGCTTATAGCGGTGAGTGCTTGCGCGTATATATGAGCCCTTGCGTCTGTACCGTGTTAAAAAATACATGTCATGATTATACGGTCACTGGCTCACCCGTACAACTCCGTATTTTGTTGATGACACAATCAATTGACCAGTCAAACATTCCACGTGGCGCAACTAGTGTTGCACCATCGGGGCGCGTAACTGTGGGGCCCACCTGTCAGCCCGTATATGAAAGAAAGAAATGGTAGTTTGAGTCTGTACTGTGTTAATAAAATACATTTTAGGGTGATCATACGGTCACTGGCTCACCATACAGCTCCGTAATTTGTTGATGAAACGATCAATTGACGAGTCAAACGGTCCACATTCAGCAGCGCACATTACCATAGGGCCCACCCGTCAGCGCGTATATGAAGGACAAAAATGGTAATAAATTAGTGGTCGGTGGGTACTCGAAGTCGTGAGACCTCTGGTTGGGAGTCGCCCGTGGTGGGGGGTGCGTTGATTGGGCGGTGGGGTGGGGATCGCCGGAGAAAAAACTTGACGTGGGGAGGCTAGAGGGATGGCCGGTGCGGCGGCGGGGAGTGGTTTCGGGGTGGGCGGGGCGGCGTCGCGGTGCGGGCCGGTCGCGGGCGGCTGGGGCCGGCGGTTCGGCTGGTGGTGGCTGGCGGCTCAGGGGGGTGGAGTTTGATGATAAACTGCAGGCCTTGATTTCATATCCAATGGCTGGAAAATCTAATGACCAGAGAAGAAAAAGTCAGTCGACTGACGTGTAGCCTCACCCCGCACGTACACATGCACGCACGCAAGACACACACGCATGAAGGCATGCAACATTGACACGTACACATAACGAACACACGCACGCATGCAGGCGTGCAACACTGACACGTGCACATGCACTCATGAACACGCGCACGTACGCACACATGCATGCAACACTGAAATGTACCCTTGCACGCACGCAACACTCGCACGCCTGCATGCACACAGCACACGACGCAAGACACACGCTCAACCTCTACGTGCATGCACCCTTTGTTAAGGACATGGATTGTTACGGGTATTAATCAGTCTTATCTGTGATAAGCAGAACATTGATGTTTGCAGCGGTCTTTATGAATCACAACGTATCGAACGGGCTATCAACATAGTAGGCTTATCTACATGAAAAGGATGACGTCACACTCAATGAACAATCATCGGTTTATGAAATGCCCGCTTCTGACCGCCCTGGCCCACCAAAGGTTCCTCTGCTGTGCGCTGCCTGCGTTGGGTCACTGACATGCAGGCCATGTACCCAAAGAGCCCACACGTCAGTGGAAGAACGGCGCGGTGTCCTACGTCAGAGTCGAGGGCGCCACTCGCTGCACGCCTGACTGAACACGCCTCCTTGCCGCATTCAAACGTCTCCATGAAACCTGCCCATGTGGAAGCCGAGAAACCCACTCTGGACACACGTCCGTTCATGACCGGGCCGGCATTAAACGCAACGCCGGCCGAGCTCCTCCCGTCCGCCGTCTATTTAATCTCCTATTTAAACGAGGCCAAACGCCGGCCAAGAATCGCACACCTCCGCCGCTCCCCTATCTCCTCCTTCACCATTTTGTCCACTCTTACAATGGCTTACGAAGAGTAGTTATTCCGCACAAGCCATTGGTCTAGGTTTGTATGTCTCACACACACCCACGTAGGTGGGGACGTGCACGAAGAGAAGAGGTGCACGCACGGCGCACGTACTCCCGTCTCTTTCCCAACCACACCCGCGCGGGTACACGGTGGAGCTCATTTCTGTACGAAAAGGCAGCCCACGTGGTAATTTGACCGTGTACTGGTTGTCCACTTGGTGGAGGGAGGATCGTCTACCACGGGTGAACAAACAAATTGCGACCTGACGCGTTATGTTAAAAAAGAGGCAAACCATGTGGGGCCTACCTTAGAGGCAAGGCTCTATACTCTGGAGTACTTTTGATGTGTCCCGTCAACTCGCAGAACAAGGAGAAGCTTGCTTAGTACGCCGTCTCCCCCGCCCACGGGCGCGGTGGCTCGTAGGATGAGGTGAAGCTTGCTTACTAGTAGTAGTAGTACTGTACGCCTTACGCCCGCTCCCTCACCCACGCGCGCGGTGGCTCGCAGGACGAGCAGAAAATTTTACTACTCCCTCCGTTTACTCCTCGTCCCTACTACCTTGGTTAGAGAGATTATCATATTGTTTGGAATATATATGTCCTTTAGTACTCCCTCCATTTACTTATACAAGGCCACTATAAAAAAATACATTTTGCATCTATACAAGGCCACAAATAGTAATCGAGACAAAAGTTACTACTCCCTCCTTTCCAGTTTATGGCTCAATTTCAAAATCTCTCCAACCAAGGTAGACGGTGAGTGGTCGAATTAATTTCGTACTCCTAGTTTGCACAAGTAATTAGTACGCTCGTTTTTCTCAAGAAGTTATGTTTACCGAGGCATTAATTAGAACGAATGCATGAATGACCACTAAATTTCCATGAACTTCTACATGCATTGGTGAGTTTTCTCTTGACACTGCTTGCATCGGGTGATCTAACGCACCTCGAAATCCAACATGTGATGGTACTACTACTAGTAGTAGAATTGAGACTTATAAAACGGAAAAACGAATGTTTTTAGATGAGCCCTATAAACCCTAGTGGGTACGTACTCCGTAAAATCAGATTTTCCCAAAACTAAGTCGCTCAACCTTTATTTGCTTGTTTCCCTTCCTGCCTCCTTGCCTCGAACAGACTATGCCAAACTCCCCTGCCTGCCGCGCGGGAAAAGACCCGCCCTCGCCTTTTTTAGTCCGGGTTTGTATCGATGGATCGCGCGAAGCAGCAAAAACCCAAGCCGTGTCTTGTACTCCTCCGTCGACGCTCGCTTTCATGAATTCTGTACTTCCTGTCGCCGACATGTGGGACATATAGCAACCGGGTCGACGTGTCAAGCACCAAATAACAGTGCAGAACAGCAGGGGGACGCACCCCAGTCGTACCGCCCCAGTAGTAGTAGTAATGAGCAATGAGACGTCAAATCACAATGCCGCACCTTCCCAGACGGACGAAGCAACCATTATTTCACACTTCGGTTCGCCATCATCTCAAACCACGTAGTATTGCTTCTGCCTCAAGAGGGACACGCGCATCGCCTTGGTACATCATGACACGTGGGACCGCATGACAGGCCATGCTCCCCCGCCGATCGCTCGGTAAAATCACCTCATTTTTACTACTATACTTCCTCCGTATCGGTTTACATGGCATGCACGTCGTTCTAGGTTGAGAATTTAACTGGCTATATATGTGATGAACAGTATATGTTTAGAAACTACATCCGCTTAATAATCCAATGATATACTTTTTGTGACATAGTAACTCAGATTTAGTTAGTCAAATGGATGACCTAGAACTACGTGCACGCCCTATAAACCGAGACGTCTAAAAAACAAGACGGAGAGGGTAGTTCAGTACGTATCTTTTTAGATCAATATAGTCGGGATTCACCAAGGAGCAAAACCAAGTGGTAGGCTGCACCTGTCGTGTTGGCGTAGCGACTCAAGCAGGGTCAGTCCGCACACGAAATGGCGACACACTTAACAGGACCCCTTTGGCCGACATGTGGCTCATCCACCGTCTTGTTCCACGTGCGATGCACCAAATTACAGTTCGGAGCAGCGGTTGGAATTGGAGGCACCCCGGTCGTAGCGCCGCAGTAGTAGAAAATGAGCGATGAGGGGTCAAATCACAAAGCCCCACCTTTCCCGCATTAAGCTGGACGGACGAAGCAACCATCATTTCACTCTAGGGCGCAAGAGCATAAAGAAAAGAGAAAACCAATGATGCGTGCGGCAGCTACCTAGGGCACCCTAGGGTAGGGGTCTCCACTACAGATCATTTTTTTAAAGCGCCTCCACTACAAATCGGCTTCTCCCTCGTCCTCTTGAAGAAAACCGATGATGCGTGCGGCGGTAGGGTTTGTAGGAGTACTACTAGGGCGTGCGGGGCCACGTCGTAGTAAACGGGAGAGGGATTGAGTTCGAGTCGACGCCTTAAATATGTGTGGGCCGCTTGGTTTTAGGGGAACGAGGCAGCATTTTGGGTTCGGGGACCAGTGGAGATATAGTACGTACAAAAAATTGTGGACGTAGGTTCGACCGAAAGGCAATGATGCATGGGCCCTGCATTTTGATATACCCGGGGCCGCGTGAAATTTGCTACTCTACTCAAAACTAGTAAGGTACACATGCATTGAACGCATGAGATTTCGAAACCAAATTATGAATAAATACACACTATAGCATGTAAAGCTTTGAGTCATATATGCATGATGTAGATGTTCGTTTAGTTCTTATAGTTCATCTCATTCAAAATCAATTAGTTTTATAAAAATGTTAAGATTCATGGGGTTGTGCATTGTAAAGCATAAAGTAAAAAACAAATAATGGCAATTCATTTAGAAAAAAATCAATTATGATACGGAAGATTCTAGAACAAAGGAGAAGTGCTTGTGTTTTGAGGTTTGTGCATTATGCTTAAGTTCAACCATGGAGTCTTCTAAATTGTACATGTGGCAGATCTGGTGGAATGTTGATGATATCCAACGGCCAGTAGTGCTCGGATTTGCCATCTCTGCACTGTCGGATTAGCTTCATCCAGCGACCATCTTTCAAGTTATTCGCACACTATATAGTTCTTGTGCCATAGTTGCATGTCTTGGAAAAAAGCTACTAGTGGGTTGTACTAGCTATTTAGGAATAGAAGATGTATACATGGAAGTTGTAGGGAAAGAGATGACATGGAGTATCTCAATTCCTATGAGTAGGGATTGGAAAAGAGATGTCATTTGGTTGACATCATAGGAACTTTTCTATTGAATCTAGAGATGCCATGTATCTCAATTCCTATGAGGAGGGATTAGAAAAGAGATGTAATTTGGTTCATATCATAGGAACTTTTCTATTGAATATACGCTAATGTTTATTTTCCTTTGAAATTATGGGAGTATAGGAATCCATTCATATGAACCAAGTGGCTCTAAAGCTATAGAAATGATATCATGTTTATTTCCTCTGAAATGTGGAGTATATGAATCTATTCCTATGAACCAATTGGCTCTAAAGGAAAAAATCCTATAAAAATCATATCATATAGAGTTCCTATGATATTCCTCCACACCAAAGGATGGTTGAAATTGCTGCAGGTGATACGATGGTCTTTCTTTGTAGACTCCTCCCCCATCTTTATAGTTACCTCTCGAAGATGAATGAAATGATATATACACGGTATTCTACATGTGCAATTTGGTACACGAAAACTCGGTAAAAGTTTGCGAGGTTCGAATTTTCAATAAAGTTATATGCACTACATTTTGGAATGGAGGGAGCATACGGCAGTTGCTAACACTCATGTGGAAGATTTGTGTGTTGGAGGAGTGGCTGTTATGTTAAATGACATGGAAAAACTGACACTGTCGGATGCCGATCTAACGGTTCTTATGGCGTTCGTCAGGAAAATGCTTGTGGCGAATGTTTGTTGGATAATGATTTACGGACACATGCATTGCATTGATACGTGCCCCCCTCTCTCTCACGCACACGCACCCTCCCGAGTCCTCTCGCACCCACCGTCTATCTGCAGGTAGACGTCGCACACATATGTGCTCTTCACACCCTACCCTCAGAACTTCTAAAAAACAAAAGACGTCGCGCACATTTTATTTTAGCTCACACGTCACACACTTATACTATTACTCTTGTGGCGAACGTTCTTTGGGCATAGTATATTGTACTCTCACGAAGAGAAGCGGTGCACGTACGCACTAGTTCTCTCACACCCACTCGCGGGTACACGTAGGAGCGCATTTTTTTTTGAACCTGGTACAACAAAATCACTCCACTATATATATAAGCAGGAGCCTTAGCGCTTGCTTTACTAGGATTCCTCTCGTTCACTCTCTCATGCTCTCCAGATCTAAGCAAGACATAGGTGGCCACACTGTCTCTCAGCTCACGGCTGGTCACAAATCCGGCCGGACAACCTCGACCGGGGAAGGGGTGTAGGTGCATCGTTCAAGCTGTCGTCGGCGGCGAGGGAGGAGACCAACGGCTGCCCGCGCGTCCCAATAGGCGGCCGTGCCGTTCTCTCTGAGAGAGCGCCGGCTCCGGAGGGCCTCCGACCCCTTCTTCCTCCCTACGGTATTGTGGCCAAGATGCGGCCTCCCGACGCCGTCTTTGCCACATGCCGACGACCCTTAGGTATATATTCCTTCGAAACCTGCCTTGCTCTACTGACCCAGCAACCCACTTGGCTTCGTGTGGATCTTTTTCTACTTCTGTCCGCTGTTCCAAAGCCACCTAGACTTTTACTATTATTAGAGGTAAAGCTAGTTCATACATTCGACTCTAAGAGTTCGTTCGAACAGGGAAGAAAGTGGGAAAGCTGTAGCATGAATCTAGGACTTGGTTCTAAGAGGAAACGGGGGAAAGTAGTAGATACTGGCTACCCAACCGGTTTCTTGGTTGAAAAGACGAAGAAAGCATGGTGGATGGCGAAGGGTGGGGGAAGTGGACCTATCTCTTGGTTGAAAAAGGAAGAAAGTGACGGGTATTGGGGGAAAACGCAAATGAGAATGAGCAGGTCTAGATTTCCTGTGCTCACATAGGAAAATGTCGCTGAGGAGATAAAAAATGGGACAAATGCAGACAAGCTGCCTGAGTGTTTGCCGCTCTCGGCAACCACATCTGCCTCACCACTTTGTGCCCCTGCTGTCCCTACACCCATATCTCTACCGTTAATGTAAAATCACATGAAGCATTAAGCAATGCCACCTAATGTCACTATAAGTAATGGTCTAGTGCCGTCGATAAATTGAAGCAATGCCACCACCATTTTATGAAGTGCTTCCGTCTTGCTTTATTTCCCATGAATTGTGTTTTTGCAGTTACACTTAAATCTCACACCGCTAACATTGCTTCATCCCAGTGGAACTGCACAAATTTGATTGCACATTTACTGACCATGTGCTACTCTCATGACAGTAATACTAATGCGATTGTTCTGCATGTTAATCTAGTGGCAGTGTTGATGTGATGTGATGCTACTTACTTAAGGACACTTTCATACTGTCAATCTAGTGCCAATTATAACACAATAGATGCTGCTGTTAATCATACGCCACTGCAAATATCTGTCACTGTTTAAATAACCGTATTTCGTATTTGCGCAAACAGGGACGTCTGTCTCCACATCGTTTCGGGATGTCTGTCTCCGTATCGTTTCTATCCGCGCAATCAAAAGCACAGACCTTACTTTTAGTACAACTACGCAAAATGAGATGGCTATCCCTCGCTGTCGTCGTCTAACCACCCGTCTTCCAGGTATTCCTACATTGGTAGTTACTAGGTAGAATGACCAACGCAATATAAAAGAAGTTGATTCGTACGTTTTACTTCCTGATTGCAGTGTAGCAATGAGCAAAAACAACTGCATCCTAGTCCGGAATGCACTTTCTACCAGTTCATCCATGGACCGAGTATTAGTTGGCACGTCTGCACGGCGGTTTTTTGGACAGGTGCGCGGACAAGAGGCATTGTGGTCTGCTTATTTCTGCAAATAGCGGTGCTTAAATTTAGTGGAATGCACAAGCATTTCAGCTGGTCAGTACACTACATGGTTCAGTTCAGCATTCCAGCTGAGAACACAATTATAATTGGTTATTCTAGAATGAGAGAACCTAACCCTGGATGGTGGCAACAAGAAAACACCAGAGTGAACTCCACGAAATTTAAGCCTGCCGGGAGGCCCTTTGCTCAGAGAAGCCTTGCTTATTTTTTCCTGATTTGTAAAACTTCTCACAACTTTGTCTTTTGCTGTGAACTAGTATATGTTTGTTATGTTCTATGAATCATTGAGATGTATAAAATTTCTTAACTTATGCTTTTCAAGTTTTTTATGAAGCCAAGTTTAATGTGAGTGTTCCACATGAACGCTGGACTAGCGTGTGACCGTTTGGAATTTACATTGTGGCCTCAGTTAACTGCATGAACCACTGTAACAAGATACATCTCTTCTCTACTCTTATAAAAAACCGAGTTGGTGATGATGGTGTGCATGCCATCTTGTAATATAGACCGTCCGATCTATATCTGATGGATAGAAAGCAAACTATGACAATTTTACAAAAGATACCCGCACCTCTCTCCACATTTACAGATAAGGCCTTGCCTCGTTCATCCTTATCTGTCACAACCTCATTGCTGAGCAATTAAAAAAGGAAGCCTCTCGAACAATCTAGCATGGTGGCCGCTGCCACCTGTCGGTGTCGTCCATCCCCATGCCTCCGCCCAGTCCTACCACCAGTCACCACCATGCTCCACTCCTCCTCACCTTATCTCTCATCTTTCATTTTTCGAGGAAATTCTCAAGATACCATTTTTCTGATAAAATTCTCGAGATATCATTAGTTTTTACACATGGGATTACTCCTGCATGGGTCAATCGCAATAGGTGTTTTGTAAAAAATGCATCTTGATGTTCCGTGCAATGCACATGCATCTTGCTAGTAGTTGCTTATATGTCAGACAACAGATTGTTGATTGTTAGCTGGTCAATAGCCTAGTGTTGAAGCGAGCTGAGCCAATGTGCCGTGTTTTGCACAACTGCTTACAAGTGGGGTAGCACCAACAGTGTTTACAAGTACTTATGTATACGTTGGCGCGCAGTTCTCGAACGAGTACTCTATTTCATCAAAACACACACTGCTCGTATGATAAAACTAGTGAGGATGCATCTGTTTTGGCAACAATTACGATGATTCACGGGCACACAAAAGTAGCAGCAGTTCCCATAGACGGATTCAAACAGAGTACTAGCCCGAGAGGGCTCGATAACAGGCAAGGTTCAGATAATTAGACACAATCCAAACTACTATTAAACACTAGCTGGGGCAACTATTTCATGCCTCGATCTAATTTGGGTTGGACACAAGACATACCTTGCCATGAACATCATCGAGGATGTCCGGCATCAGCTCAATCCTATGAACCTTCATGAAGACAACCTTGTGGCCTTGCCACTCATAAACTTGTTTGTGGAGGCATGCCACGTCATCTTCCTGCGTTAGCTTGACAAGAACAGTATGCCTCACAAACGGAGGAGTAGCTTTGAACTTCTTGTGCTTCAGTACACCCTGGACAACACGCCTAACAACAATGAGGCTGGAATACAACTCTTCATTGGTATAAGCGCAAATGGCTTCCAGGATCCAACAGCCTAAAAACTCTATTTTCCCAGTGCGTATATTCAGGTCATCCGCTTCATAGCGAGTGACATGTACAACCACACAATCCTTGTCTGCATCAGGGCTCTAATTGAAACAGAAACAAATTCTGAATTACTTTCCAGTATAACAAACACAAGTTATTTAAACCACTATGTATAGCATGGCATCGAAGCTAATAAAATTTTGCATTATTCATCACCACGTACTTAGATGAAAAACCACAATCGAGATCGGCAAACAAGAAAA
>NC_057799.1:70714131-70728539 GCF_018294505.1 Triticum aestivum | reverse complement strand
AAACGGGGCGTTGACCATCTCAGTAGTGGCCGTGAGCGTATCTGGGGTTGCCTCGGTGGCTGCCTCCATCTTCTTGGAGCTCTCTGTCTCGTGGGGATCAGCCTGCCGCGTCTCCTCCAATATCGGCAGATCTTTGCCTGGTTCTCCTTGGTCCATCATGAAACTGACGAATACTAGGAGACCACTAAAAGGAAAACACAATCGCAATGACAATGAAACAAAAAAGAGAGTGAGGATCGGTTACTTCTTTGCAAAAGTTCTTTTTTTCTCTGAACGAAAATATACCAACATCACGGATCCGCTTACCTTCCCTTCGTTGGGAGAGAAGAACAGTGGCAGATGCGAGTGTTGCCTTTCTTGAAGATGGTGAGGGAGAACGGGATTCAGCAAAGAGTGAAATGATGGTTGCTTCGTCCGTCAAACTTAGACTGCGGGGAGGTGGGGTTTTGTGATACGACGGCTCGTTATTGCCGCGCTACGACTGGGGTGACTCTCCGCCTGCATACTGCCTTCTAATTTGGTGGATGGTATTTGGGCCCGCGCGCTGCATGGCCCGCATGTCGGTGAACAAAAGTATAACGGCATTCAATAGAGGGAGACGTTTCGATGACCTAGGAGGAGCCAGAAGCTGTATTGTATCCACTGTACTAGTAGTAATTGTTTTTCTGGGTAGTTGTAGAGTGTCTCCACTGTACTAGTAGTAATTGTTTCTCTTGGCACAAGACAAAACAGCCCATCCACCCTAGTAAATAGTAAAATAAATTCAAAATTCCATATATTTACTGAATGAGAGGCGCTACCCACACCCAGCACACCGCCCCCAAAAAAACCTGGGTGTTCTTCTTCCTCCTCACTCCCACCCACCTCACGTCAGCTCGCTCCACTCGTACCCCCAAATTCCTCACCTCACTCCTACAGAAAACCCCAACTCCCCTTCTTCCTCACTACTACAGAAAACCCCCAGCTCCCCTTCTTCTTCACTCGCACTACAACTAGGCTCGTCATTCATTACTCTGCTCAAATCCGTTAGCGCGACACGACGCCCTCGAGGAAAATGGAGTCGGCTGACCCCAGTGCCAAGAAGATGAGGCTCCCGCTAGCGACGACGCCTGTTGTAGATCCCGCACCCGGCAGCGCGGGGAGAATCAGCGACCCCGCCCCCACGGGATCCCAAGAACCCGTAGCATCTCGGGTGGACTGCATCAGCGATCTCTCGGACGCCGTCCTTGGGGAGATCATCTCGCTTCTCCCCACCAAGGATTAATGCCGCACCCAAGTCCTCTCAATCTGGTGGCGCCCTCTATGGCATGTCGTGCCCCTTAATCTTGACTGTCATCAGCTATCTCTCTTCAATGACTTTGAAATCCCCAGAGCCATCATCTCCTCCCACCAGGGCTCCGTTCAAAGCCTCTGCATCCCGTCATGCTACATGAGCAAGCATACCATGCCCTGGACGGTGGACGCCTGGCTAAAATCCCCTGAATTCATAGAACTACAGTTGCTTGAGTTCTACTATTCCCCTGGAAATCACCTACCAGATACCGAACGCCATCTACCTGTGCCCTCAGCACTGATGTCCATCTCGCGGTTTTCCTCCTCTCTCCACACCGCCACCTTTGCGCTCTGCGACCTACCAGACAATTTGGTACTAAACCTTCGACTCCCATTTCTCAAGAAACTTTCACTTGTGCGGGTTCGTATATCGGAGGCCTCATTGCACAACATCATCCACTCCAGTTGCCCTGCCCTGGAGTGCTTGGTGCTTGTTTTCACAGTTAGAATCGGTTGTCTCCAAATAAAGTCGCCTAACCTTGTAAGAATTGGAATTTGCTTTGACGGAAGGTAGCTCATCATCCAAGATGCCCCTTCACTTCAAAGGTTGATCCTTGATTCTAGTTATTCACCGTTGCAAATAACCGTCCTCTCTGCACCTAAACTGGAGACCTTGGGTGTAATACATGATCTCTGTGCTCATTTCAATATGGTGTTTGGCTCCACAGTTCTTCAGGTACTTTACATTATCATCTACACTTTTAACCATAAGCTGCATTTTAAATTTCTGCGCATAAGTTATATGTCATCTTGGAGTACACATTTTGTACTAATATTATATTCTATGCTCAATGGAGAGTTTCTCCATGGATGGCCTATCAATGGTGCTGGATTCTGTCAAGATCTTATATACCCAAATGAATAGTTTTGATCTGAACAAGATTATTGGCTTGCTGCAATGCTTTCCATGTCTGGAGAAGTTGTATATAAAGGTGATAATTTCACGCACATTGGAAGCCCACATATAGTGTACCAGAATTAATCGTTCAGTTGTTGCTCTTTCGACACTCTTTATTTAGACCTTAACTGTTTTCAATCTTCATGTCTATTTAGGCAACAGGACTGGGTAAGAAAGTTATAACCAATCGGTGGATTCGTAAGCATCGGGATTTTCTCACTTCTCATGAGATTCGATTGAAGACAATAACGCTAGAACGATATGTAGCCAACCGTGCAAACACTAGATTTGTCACATTCTTCCTACTGAATGCAAGGTTACTATTGTCCATCAGGCTTAAGTTTATCATCAGCATGGTTTTGACGGATGGGTATGTGGAAGAGCAAAAAAAGGAGTTTCGGGTGGGCAAAAGAGCTTCTGAACGTGTCGGGCTTCTATTTACAACATATTGTGGTCATAATCCAGTAAATTTTACGACCCATGATGTTCATTCTATGGACCTGACCGATCCATTTGACTGTGACTATCGAAAACAGTGCTGGACTTAGATGTTGTTGCCCTTTTCAACCTGGGTTTTTTTGTAAACCTGATGAACAATTAGCCCTCGTGCTTTTGTACAGTTTGTAAGCTGGAGTTAGATGTTCTTGCCCTTTCCAACTCGGCTGTGACTGTCATATTTTCTTTGAAGCAAGGCAAATAACATCACTCTCGTCGGCTGCTTGAGCTCACTTCTGCATTACATAAGTCAAGTGATTAGCCCCCACCAGCGCCCACAAACTTATTTCGAACTAGCACATCAAATGGGCTGTAAATTTTCATAGGAAAGGCTGCATGACCGTGACAGATTTGGATTCTGACATTTGGGACCCGTGAGGAAATAGCCTATCCAAGGTGGTGTCGACTTACTAGCCAGTCAACAAACGATTCTGCCTACCAGCCGTTGGATTGACATCCAACATCTGTCGTGTATCTTCTATCTCTTGTCTTCTTCTTCCTCCAGCCACCCAAACCAAACCACCCCGTCGGATCCGCCTGCTCCCGCCTCCCATGGCTAGTTGCGCCTCCGCCGCCCTACCGTACGTACCCTCCAACGTTGGCCAGTCCCTCCCTCTATTGCCCCACACGTCCTGTTATTCTCCGGCGACGTCAGCCCCAACACGCACCCGCACCCGAACCATTCAACCCCCGTACTCCCCTCCCCCTCCGCCTGCGACTGGACCGGCGCATCTTCCACGGCTCCTGTTCGTTCCGTCCGAGGCCTTGCCGTCGTCCTTCGCCTTGCGGCCTTGGTTCACTCACTGTGCGCGGTGCGCCGCCCTCTTGCATTGTCAACGTCGTCAACAACTAAGAGGAACAAGGAGATGACTGTACGTGGAGAGGATGACAGTAGGGAGCCACCAGCGTCATGACAGTACGCAAGAAAGTGCCTCTATATTACAAGCCCCAAAATATGGTTCCTCCTAATGGTTGGACATCTGGGGCTCATGCCATTGTCAACGTAGTCAATAAACGAGAGAATTACACTACGAGCGGCTGACACCAGGGACCCAGCAGGTCGCGCAGTTTTTTTTGAGGAACAAGCACTTGTTATTTATACTAGTTTTAGCGACGGATCAGGGTAACAACGGGGCTGTGCGGGGGCTGTGGCCCATCTAGCCAGTGTTTTATTTATGTTTACCACATCATGAGCCCAGTGTGTCTTTTTCTTGCTGAAAATGGCTAGCCCGGTTCTATTTTTTTAAAAGAAATACCCAAACGAGGCCTACTTTCTTTATCAGCCCCGCTAGCTGGGCTACAAATCTTTCAAGACGAGGAGAGTTTGATTCGGTTTGCCCAGAAATGGGCTGTACATTTTTAAAACACATCAAACCGGGAATTAGTTTCAAATTTTTTTCATTACAAGATTTTAAATTCCATTGATTTTTATGCGTGGACAATTATTTGGATTTTATATTTATATAAATTATTTTTCAAAATAGTTTGAATTTGAATCGATATTTCGGGATTAAAAATAGTTGACCGCACCGAAATATGCAAAAATTCATATACTTTTTAACCGTGGCCACAATACGGGGTGTAATGCTAACAAAAAGAAGACGGGATCCAAAAAAATTCTGAAGAATTAGCAAATGGGCTGTACATTATTAGAAATAATGCACACGAGAGCAGTGACTGTTGGATGTCCATCCAACGGCTGTCGTGCTTCTTCAATCTCTCCTTTTCCTGCTCCAGCCGCTCAAACAAGCGTCGGCGGGACTGCCTGCTCCCTCCTCCCGCGGCCGGCTATGCTGCCGCGCAGGCCTCACTGCCCCACCGTACTCCCATCGCTGGCCTAGCCATCCTTCTACTCACCCACACCTGCTGTTATTCTCCGGGGACGGCAGACGAACCAGTAAACCCTCATACTCCTCTGCCTGGGAAACAACTGCCGAGTCTTCCCTGGCTCCGTATCGTTCCCTTCCTAGGCCTCGCCGTCGTACACCGCCCTGGTGCTCTCGGCGCGGCCTGGTCAACATGGTCAATGAACAACATCCATCGGAAGTGGACTGTATGTGGAGAGGCTGACAGCTGGGTCTATGGCCGCACGCAAGGAAATGCCTCCTTATTACGCGCAAAATAATGATTCCTCCACCTGACAGCTAGGACCCACGGGAAGGGCTTCTGTATTTCGTGAAAAAAGCGTCCCCCCCGCTGACAGGTCGGACCCACCAGCTATATCTTCACACGCAAGGAAGTGTGTCCTTATGACGCACAAAAAAATGAATACCCCCTGCTAGCTGGGACCCACCATAGTGGGTGGCTGACTTGTGGGCCTACTAAGTTGACGGGCACAGAGGGCTTTGTGAACTTAGTCAATATGAATGATTCGAGCTCCAGTAACCGTACGATGTCCATCCAACGTCCATAGTGCTTCTTCAACCTCTGGTCTTCTTGCTCTAGCCGCCCAATGCAGCGCCGGTCGTGTCGCCTGCTCCTGCCTCCCGTGACCGGCTGTGCTGCCGCAGAGGCCTCACCGCCCCCATACTACTCCCACCGCTGGCCAGGCCATCCCTCCACTCACCCACACCCCCTGTTATTCTGCGGCGATGGCAGCCTCACACCACAGCCGAACCAGTGAACCGTCGTACTCCTCTCCGCGTGGGCATCCACTGTCGCGTCTTCCCTGGCTCCACGTCGTCCCCTTCCTAGGCCTCGCCGTCGTCCACCGCCCTGATACGTCTCCAATGTATCTATAATTTTTGATTGCTCCATTGTATATTATCTACTGTTTTGGACAATATTGGGCTTTATTATCCACTTTTATATTACTTTTGGGACTAACCTATTAACCGGAGGCCCAGCCCAGATTTGCTGTTTTTTGCTTATTTCAGTGTTTCGAAGAAAAGGAATATCAAACGAAGTCGAAACGGAACGAAATCAACTGGAGAAGTTATTTTTGGAAGGAAAGCCACCGGATGGACTTGGACCCCATGTCAGGAGAGAAGTGAGGTGCCCACGAGGGTGGGGGCGTGCCCACCCCCCTAGGGCGCGCCCCCCTGCCTCGTGGGGCCCCCGAAGCTCCACCGATGTACTTCCTGCACCCATATATACCTATGTATCCTAAAACTTCCAGAACAGAGAATAGATCGGGAGTTCCGCCGCCGCAAGCCTCTGTAGCCACCAAAAGTCAATCGGGACCCTGTTCCGGCACCCTGTCGAAGGGGGGAACCCTCACCGTGTCCATCTTCATCATCCCGGCGCTCTCCATGACGAGGAGGGAGTAGTTCACCCTCGGGGCTGAGGGTATGTACCAGTAGCTATGTGTTTGATCTCTCTCTCTCTCGTGTTCTTGATTTGGCACGATCTTGATGTATCGCGAGCTTTGCTATTATAGTTGGATCTTATGTTTCTTCTCCCCCTCTACTCACTTGTAATGGATTGAGTTTTCCCCTTGAAGTAATCTTATCGGATTGAGTCTTTAAAGATTTGAGAAGACTTGATGTATGTCTTGCCGTGCGTATCTATGGTGACAATGGGATATCACGTGATTCACTTGATGCATGTTTTGGTGATCAACTTGCGGGTTCCGCCCATGAACCTATGCATAGGGGTTGGCACACGTTTTCGTCGTGATTCTCCGGTAGAAACTTTGGGGCACTCTTTGAAGTACTTTGTGTTGGATTGAATAGATGAATCTGAGATTGTGTGATGCATATTGTATAATCATACCCACGGATACTTGAGGTGACATTGGAGTATCTAGGTGACATTAGGGTTTTGGTTGATTTGTGTCTTAAGGTGTTATTCTAGTACGAACTCTAGGGCTGTTTGTGACACTTATAGGAATAGCCCAATGGACTGATTGGAAAGAATAACTTTGAGGTGGTTTCGTACCCTACCATAATCTCTTCGTTTGTTCTCCGCTATTAGTGGCTTTGGAGTGACTCTTTGTTGCATGTTGAGGGATAGTTATATGATCCAACTATGTTATTATTGTTGAGAGAACTTGCACTAGTGAAAGTATGAACCCTAGGCCTTGTTTCCTATCATTGCAATACCATTTACGCTCACTTTTATCTCTTGTTACCTTGCTGTTTTTATATTTTCAGATTACAAAAACCTATATCTACCATCCATATTGCACTTGTATCACCATCTCTTCGTCGAACTAGTGCACCTATACAATTTACCATTGTATTGGGTGTGTTGGGGACACAAGAGACTCTTTGTTATTTGGTTGCAGGGTTGCTTGAGAGAGACCATCTTCATCCTACGCCTCCTACGGATTGATAAACCTTAGGTTATCCACTTGAGGGAAATTTGCTACTGTCCTCCAAACCTGTGCACTTGCAGGCCCAACAACATCTACAAGGAGAAGGTTGCGTAGTAGATATCAATCAGTTTCTGGCGCCGTTGCCGGGGAGGTTAGTGCTTGAAGGTATATCTTCAGATCTTGCAATCGAATCTTTTTGTTTCTTGTTTTAGCACTAGTTTAGTTTATAAAAAAATTAAAAAAATGGAATTGAGTTTGTCTCATACGCTTCATCTTTTTAATATCTTTCATGAGTATGATGGAAAAGAAAATTGCGCCAAAGTGTTAGAAGAAGAATGCATTAAAATATTTGGCACTAAATATGTGAATGATGAGCATGATTGCAATGTTGTTAGTATGAATTCCTTGAATATCCATGATGCTAATGATATGCAAAGCCACAAGCTTGGGGAAGCTATGTTTGATGATATTTTTTGTCCCCCAAGTTTTGATGAGCAAATTTATTATGATGAAAGCATTCCTCCTATCTATGATGATTATTGTGATGACACGTATGCTTTAAAGAATAATGATAACCATGAAACTTGTCATCTTGATCTTAATTCTCAATCACATGATAGTTATTTTGTTGAGTTTGCTCCCACTATTGTTCATGAGAAGAATTTTGCTTATGTGGAGAGTAATAAAATTTCTATGCTTGTAGATCATGAAAAGAATGCTTTAGGTGCTTGGTATATTGTTGAATTCATTCATGATGCTACTGAAAACTATTATGAGAGAGTATCATATGCTTCTACATATTGCAATAATATCAAGTTTCCTCTCTATGTGCTTAGAATCTTGAAGTTATGCTTGTTTTACCTTCCTATGCATGTTGATTCTTGTTCCCATAAGTTGTTTGCTCACAAAATCCCTATGCATAGGAAGTGGGTTAGACTTAAATGTGCTAGTCATATTCTTCACGATGCTCTCTTTATGTTTCAATTCCTATCTTTTATGTGAGCATCATTGAAATCATCATGCCTAGCTAGGGGCGTTAAACGATAGCGCTTGTTGGGAGGAAACCCAATTTTATTTCAGTTTCTTGCTTTTTGGTTCTGTTTAGAAATAAATAATCCATCTAGCTTGTGTTTATATGTGGTTTTGTGTTTTAATTAGTGTTTGTGCCAAGTAGAACCTTTAGGAAGACTTGGGTGAAGTCTTTATGATCATGCTGTAAAAAACAGAAACTTTAGCGCTCACGAGATTAGCTTCAACTTTTTACTGGAGAGTGATATTTAGTTTATTCTTTTTGAAGATGATTACTAGACAAATTCCTCAGGACCACCAATTTATTTTAGAATTTTTGGAGTTCCAGAAGTTTGTGTTAGTTACAGATTACTACAGACTGTTCTGTTTTTGACAGATTCTGTTTTCATTGTGTTGTTTGCTTATTTTGATGACTCTATGGCTAGTAAAATAGTTTATAAACCATAGATAAGTTGGAATACAGTAGGTTTTACACCAATATAAATAAATAATGAGTTCATTACAGTACCTTGAAGTGGTGTTTTGTTTTCTTTCGCTAACGGAGCTCACGAGATTTTCTGTTAAGTTTTGTGTTGTGAAGTTTTCAAGTTTTGGGTAAAGATTCTATGGAATATGGAATAAGGAGTGGCAAGAGCCTAAGCTTGGGGATGCCCAAGGCAACCCAAGGTAATATTCAAGGATAACCGAGAGCCTAAGCTTGGGGATGCCCCGGAAGGCATCCCCTCTTTCGTCTTCGTTCATCGGTAACTTTACTTGGAGCTATATTTTTATTCACCACATGATGTGTGTTTTGCTTGGAGCGTCAATTTATTTTGCTAGTATTTGCTTGATGTTATGTAGAATAATGTGTTGCATCTTTATTTTCAATAAAAATGTCAAGGATAGCCTTTACTATGCTTATTTTGCAAGTATACATGTTGCTGTTTGAAAACAGAAAGTTTACCGCTGTTGCAAAAATTCCCTAGAAAAGTCAGAATGTGATAAAATGTTGAAACTTTGCATAAGAAGCTCTGATAAATTTACTACAGTGGGAATTTTCTTTCATAATTTTTGGAGTTAGGGAAGTATGATGAATCTTGCATTCTTTGCAGACTGTACTGTTTTGGCAGATTGCTGTTATGTTTGCATTGGTTGCATATGTTTGCTAGTTTAATTATTCTATTTGATGATAGGAGTATTAAATATGCAGAGTCATTTAGTATGCAATGTTGAATAATAATTTTAGTGATTTGTTACAGTATAAGATAATAAGGTTTTGCATTGGTTTATACTAACTTATCTCACGAGTTCTTGTTGAGTTCGGTGTGGATGAAGCTTTTGAGATTTAGGAAACCGTGATATGAGAGGAATTAAGGAGACACAAAAGCTCAAGCTTGGGGATGCCCAAGGCACCCCAAGATATTATTTCAAGAAGTCTCAAGCATCTGAGCTTGGGGATGCCCCGGTAGGCATCCCACCTTTTCTCTTCAACAACTATTGGTTAGTATCGGTTGAACCTAAGTTTTTGCTTCTTCACATGAGTTGTGCTATCCTTGCAATGTAGTTTTATTTAGCTTTGCTTTCTTTTTGAATAAAATACCAAGATCTGAAAGTCTTAAATGGGAGAGTCTTCACATAGTTGCATAATTATTCGATTACTCATTGATCTTCACTTATATCTTTTGGAGTAGTTTGTTGTTTGCTCTAGTGCTTCACTTATATCTTTTAGAGCACGATGGTGGATTTGTTTTATAGAAACTATTGATCTCTCATGCTTCACTTATATTATTTTGAGAGTCTTAAATAGCATGGTAATTTGCTTAAATAGTCCTAATATGCCAAGCATACAAGATTTGTAAGAATTCTTATGAGTGTGTTGAATACTAAGAGAAGTTTGATGCTTGATAATTGTTTTGAGATATGAAGATGGTGATATTAGAGTCATGCTAGTTGAGTAGTTGTGAATTTGAGAGATACTTGTGTTAAAGTTTGTGATTCCCGTAGCATGCACGTATGGTGAACCGTTATGTGATGAAGTCGGAGCATGATTTATTTATTGATTGCCTTCCTTATGAGTGGCGGTCGGGGACGAGCGATGGTCTTTTCCTACCAATCTATCCCCCTAGGAGCATGCGCATAATACTTTGCTTTGATAACTTGTAGATTTTTTCAATAAGTATATGAGTTCTTTATGACTAATGTTGAGTCCATGGATTATAAGCACTTTCTTCCTTCCACCATTGCTAGCCTCTCTAATACCGCACACTTTTCGCTGGTATCATACACCCACCATATACCGTCCTCAAAACAGCCACCACACCTACCTATTATGGCATTTCCATAGCCATTCGGAGATATATTGCCATGTAACTTTCCACCATTCCATTTATTATGATACGCTTCATCATTGTCATATTGCTTTGCATGATCATGTAGTTGACATCGTAGTTGTGGCAAAGCCACCATTCATAATTCTTTCATACATGTCACTCATGAGTCATTGCACATCCCAGTACACCGCCGGAGGCATTCATATAGAGTCATATTTTGTTCTGAGTATCGAGTTGTAATTTTTTAGATGTAAGTAAATAAAAGTGTGATGATCATCATTATTAGAGCATTGTCCAAGTGAGGAAAGGATGATGGAGACTATGATTCCCCCACAAGTCGAGATGAGACTCCGGACGAAAAAAAGAGGCCAAAAAAAAGAGAAAAGGCCCAAATAAAAAAAATAAAAAATAGAAAAAATGAGAGAAAAAGAGAGAAGGGGCCATGCTACTATTACCACACTTGTGCTTCAAAGTAGCACCGTGATCTTCATGATAGAGAGTCTCCTATGTTGTCACTTTCATATGCTAGTGGGAATTTTACATTATAGAACTTGGCTTGTATATTCCAATGATGGGCTTCCTCAAAATGCCCTAGGTCTTCGTGAGCAAGCAAGTTGGATGCACCCCCACTTAGTTTCTTTTGTTGAGCTTTCATATACTTATAGCTCTAGTGCATCCGTTGCATGGCAATCCCTACTCACTCACATTGATATCTATTGATGGGCATCTCCATAGCCCGTTGATACGCCTAGTTGATGTGAGACTATCTTCCCTCTTTTTTTCTTCTCCACAACCACCATTCTATTCCACATATAGTGCTATATCCATGGCTCACGCTCATGTATTGCGTGAAGATTGAAAAAGTTTTGAGAATGTCAAAAGTATGAAACAATTGCTTGGCTTGTCATCGGGGTTGTGCATGATTTAAATATTTTGTGTGGGGAAGATTGAGCATAGCCAGACTATACGATTTTGTAGGGATAACTTTCTTTGGCCATGTTATTTTGAGAAGACATGATTGCTTTGTTAGTATGCTTGAAGTATTATTATTTTATGTCCATATTAAACTTTTGTCTTGATTCTTTCGGATCTGAATATTCATACCACAATTAAGAAGAATTACATTGAAATTATGCCAACTAGCATGCCACATCAAAAATTATCTTTTTTTATCATTTACCTACTCGAGGACGAGTAGGAATTAAGCTTGGGGATGCTTGATACGTCTCCAATGTATCTATAATTTTTGATTGCTCCATGCTATATTATCTACTGTTTTGGACAATATTGGGCTTTATTATCCACTTTTATATTACTTTTGGGACTAACCTATTAATCGGAGGCCCAGCCCAGATTTGCTGTTTTTTGCTTATTTCAGTGTTTCGAAGAAAAGGAATATCAAACAAAGTCGAAACGGAACGAAATCAACTGGAGAAGTTATTTTTGGAAGGAAAGCTACCGGATGGACTTGGACCCCACGTCAGGAGAGAAGGGAGGTGCCCACGAGGGTGGGGGCGCGCCTACCCCCTAGGGCGTGCCCCTGCCTCGTGGGGCCCCCGAAGCTCCACCGACGTACTTCCTGCACCCATATATACCTACGTATCCTAAAACTTCCAAAACAGAGAATAGATCGGGAGTTCCACCGCCGCAGGCCTCTGTAGCCACCAAAAGTCAATCGGGACCCTGTTCCGGCACCCTGCCGGAGGGGGGAACCCTCACCGGTGGCCATCTTCATCATCCCGGCGCTCTCCATGACGAGGAGGGAGTAGTTCACCCTCGGAGCTGAGGGTATGTACCAGTAGCTATGTGTTTGATCTCTCTCTCTCGTGTTCTTGATTTGGCACGATCTTGATGTATCGCGAGCTTTGCTATTATAGTTGGATCTTATGTTTCTTCTCCCCCTCTACTCTCTTGTAATGGATTGAGTTTTCCCCTTGAAGTAATCTTATCGGCTTGAGTCTTTAAAGATTTGAGAACACTTGATGTATGTCTTGCCGTCGTATCTGTGGTGACAATGGGATATCACGTGATTCACTTGATGTATGTTTTGGTGATCAACTTGCGGGTTCTGCCCATGAACCTATGCATAGGGGTTGGCACACGTTTTCGTCGTGATTCTCCGGTAGAAACTTTAGGGCACTCTTTGAAGTACTTTGTCCTGGATTGAATAGATGAATCTGAGATTGTGTGATGCATATCGTATAATCATACCCACGAATACTTGATGTGACATTGGAGTATCTAGGTGACATTAGGGTTTTGGTTGATTTGTGTCTTAAGGTGTTATTCTAGTACGAACTCTAGGGCTGTTTGTGACACTTATAGGAATAGCCCAATGGATTGATTGGAAAGAATAACTTTGAGGTGGTTTCGTACCCTACCATAATCTCTTCGTTTGTTCTCCGCTATTAGTGACTTTGGAGTGACTCTTTATTGGATGTTGAGGGATAGTTATATGATCCAACTATGTTATTATTGTTGAAAGAACTTGCACTAGTGAAAGTATGAACCCTAGGCCTTGTTTCCTATCATTGCAATACCGTTTACGCTCACTTTTATCGCTTGTTACCTTGCTGTTTTTATATTTTCAGATTACAAAAAGCTATATCTACCATCCATATTGCACTTGTATCACCATCTCTTCGCCGAACTAGTGCACCTATACAATTTACCATTGTATTGGGTGTGTTTGGGACATAAGAGACTCTTTGTTATTTGGTTGCAGGGTTGCTTTAGAGAGACCATCTTCATGCTATGCCTCCTACGGATTGATAAACCTTAGATCATCCACTTGAGGGAAATTTGCTACTGTCCTACAAACCGGTGCACTTGCAGGCCCAATAACGTCTACAAGGAGAAGGTTGCGTAGTAGACATCATGCCCTGGTGCTCTTGGCGCGGCGTGGTCAGCGTGTTCAAGGAACGACTTCCATTGGAAGAGTACTGTACGTGGAGAGGCTGACAGCTGGGTCCACGGCGGCCGCAAGGAAGTGCCTCCTTATTACGAGCAAAATGATTATTCCTCCACCTGACAGCAGGGATCCACCGCACGGGCCACCGTATTTTGCAAAAAAAACGTTTCCCCACTTACTGCTGGGACCCACCAGCTACATCTTCCCACGCAAGGAAGTGCCTGACAGTCGGGACCCACCTGGTCGAAGCGTACGTAGCGTTGTTATTCTGGTCATGAACGTGTACGTACATACTGGTCGATGTAGAGGCGCGCACGTGTCGTAGTAGAGGCGCGCATGTAGCATGTACACGTACGTACATCGGCCAGTGTGCAAGAAAGTAAATACGGCCACGTACATACATACGGGCGGGGTCTCGAACGCCTACTCGCCCGTACGTACGGCCAGGGCTCGTGTACATGGCTGGGTGGAAAGGAGAAACAGTGTCGTCGTCGTGTTCCTGGGGAGCCAACCGGCTGGGTCAGAACGGAATGCGTCGTCGTGTTCATCGGTAGGGCTTGGACGGAACAGCCGATGGAAACGAGGCCTGGCGTACCGCAGAACGGAGGAAACGGCCTTTTGTTCGACCGGCCACGTTCGAAACGGGATCCTGTTCATCGGGAGGGGTCTGGCGTACCGCAAAACGGAGGAAACGGACCTCCTACGGTCGAAATGGGGTCCTGTTGATCGGGACGGGTGTGGCGTACCGCAAAACGGAGGAAACGGACTTGTGTTGGAGTGCTACGGTCGAAACGGGGGTCCTGTTCGTCGGGAGGGGTGTGGCGTACCGCAAAACGGGACTCCACGGGATATTGTTCATCTCCACCGTCGACCCCCTCCAGCCTCCACGGGCTACTATTCATCCATCAACGACCTCCTCCAGCCTCCACCTGCGTCTGTTATCCACGGGCTCCTGTTCATCCAGCGTCCACCGCGCGCTACTCCACCGGCTACTATTCAACCAGCCCTCTCCACGGGCTCCTATTCAACCACCCCTCCACGGGCTATAGTTCATCCAGCCCTCCACCGTCTATTGTTCATCATGCCCTCCACGGGGTGGTCCTATTCATCCAGCCCTCCACGGGGTCCTGTTCATCCAACCCCAATCGGCTCAATCGATCGGGGTCCTGTTCATCC
>NC_057799.1:70686516-70713750 GCF_018294505.1 Triticum aestivum | reverse complement strand
GCAGCAACGCTCACTGTTCATCCAGAGGCGGCATCTATCGGCTTGAGTTAGCAGTAGTAGCGAAGGAATAGCTTGATCGGGTTCAGTTAACAGCCATCGATCGACCGCTCGGGTTCAGTAACGCGTAGCCTGCAGTGCAATCACTCGGGTTTAGTTAGAGCCCAACGCCTCGCTCGGGTTCAGTTAGAGCCCAACGCCTCGCACCCACGCGCGTGCGTGTACGAGAGAAACGCGCATCGCTCGGCCCCGACCACCCACCGTAACCGGGAACACCCCGATAATTTCCTCGCCCTCGCTTCTACCACGGTTTTTTCCGTCATGGATGGCCCAAAGAATGTCATGCAGCTGCGTCTCCGGCCCGCCCAGGACGAAAAGCCCATTTTCTGTCATGATTTTTTGTCATAGAAGTAGGACCCCACCACATCTATGATGATACCGTGTTTTGTCACAATTATTGTCATAGAAGTGTCATAAGTATGACAAAAAAAAATCGTTCGGCCCAAAATGTCACGGATGTGTCTTTTTTTTGTAGTGACAAGCCCTCGTCCACCGCAACAGATTCGCCTCACCGAAAGCACTGTACACTGCGCCCGCCGAAGCCTTCATCCACTGCACCGGACCCGCTCCACGGACGCCATATTCAACTCCATCGGCCCTGCTTCACTGACACCGCAACCTCATCAGGTTATTTCGATTTGTACTCCTTCAGTTTTCTCTTCTTTATCGTGCAACTGTTCACTTACCATAGATGATCTTTCTTGTATGTCGACAGGCGCCACAACCGAAGCACCGGAGCCGCTTCAGCGACGGTGACAGCCGGCCCAAACTCAACCGCAACACGAGCACCATCGACGATCCTTAGCTATCAAGTATGACAACGATACCCATACGTTGCCAAGAATCAGGTACTATTATCCAACGGCCGACGCCTGCGTTCACTTTCTTAGCATAAGCACCGCACCTTTGAATTTCTTCAGGGCATCATTCAATTTTTCATGAGACACGTTATTCTGCTTGCACCTCTAGGGCCATACTTCTGGCAGTGAACATGTTACGTGTGCTAAATTACATACCAGTGCACATATAGTTAATATGCTTTATTTTATTCCTAAGTATTACTGTACTTCCTAGATATCACTGCCTACTATTTTACTTCTTGCATGCCATATTTATGATAATTGTGTTGTTCTGATGCCACCTGTTGGTTCCATCAGACTGCTTCATGTTCTCTATGCTTAATTACACATCAGCAAACTAGCATGTGGTTCCGCTGCTTTTTGTTCGTTTTACCCTACATTTTCTTATGCTAGCTATTACATCACTACTCCGAGCCCCTGTATATTACTTTTTTGTGTGTTCTTGATCTTCCCAAGTTGCATGACTAATTTGATGCTTCTATTAATTATGGAGCTGCCAACCCCATCAAGCAAAATATTTGTTCTTTTGGGGCTGGCACCTCGAACAAGCATAAAAATAGAGTGAAGCAGATATATTGTCGTGTAAGCACACACCCTTCTTTCATTAGTTTATATGAACCACTCATGATCAATTCGAACCAGTGCATGCGATTAAAATTAATTTTACCTAAATAGAGGGTGCAGAATAAACTACAACAACTAGATTTGCAACCACGGGATGCTGACGATATCTTCAAACAACATTGCAACAGCAGCGAGGCTTCACAGCAACATATGGTAAGCCAGTGTGTTTTAGTACATGTGAAATGTAATGTGTGTGGGCTGCTTTCTTGGCTTGTGCCCTCAACCTGTAATCCTATAGAATTACAAATAGTTCAGTTGTCTGCTTTGCTGTATTGCTTGATTTGAATGCTTGATTGTTACTTGTTAGGCTATACCGGAGTTGGCCAATATGTCAACAGTGCTTGTTGTACTATCGTAAAGAAATGCATGCCTAGTTCATTTGAGTCCTTAACTTTTCCTCCGAACTTCACCGCAAGACTGTCTTCGTAGTTTATATGAGGCCACACTGTTAAGTGCTTTCTCTAATTATTTAAACTGCTTAGATGCCTTGGCAACTTAAATATAGCGGTGGTACACTCCCTTTCAACTAGGGATGTCAACTGGGTCCCGTTTAATCCCGATTAAAGTCCACTAGTGGTATGATAGTTCAAAAGAGTTTTTTTTTGAGGAAAATGAACTAGGGAGCTAGCAAAAACTAACTAGATGGGACTGGTGGATGTCGTTTATTTGCCACTTACATCCCTAGTTTCGTCTTACCATTTTAATTTCTTTTCGGCTGATGTTGCTTCGAACCATTTAAATATAGCTTGCCATGCTCGGCAATAATTCGTATGTCATTTACCATGTAAGCTTACTGCCTAGATCATGTGATAACTATCTCTTACTTATGTCCAGCGGAAACCTTTCAGGATGCCGTTCACACTAGGACACTATGTACAACCCCAGAATCTATTTGTGGAAGCAGTGCGCCATCCATGTTACCAGATGGTAGCAGTTCAGAGGCAACACCGCTGGAGAGCAGTCTGAGCACATATATTATAGTTCTCGAGGCTCTACTAGAGGCAGAAAGAGATGGTGTGGCTGCCATGAATGAGGTAATCTTGATCTTGAGGCTGGAAATTATGCAATTAGCTGCACACATTATGCAAGCAACCCAAGAATTGGAGGAAGTAAGAATGTTGCATTTGAAGACGGAGGAGGTCCTGCTGTTTCAACTATCTGAAGCCCAGGGTAATCCCAGTTGTTCTTTAGATACTAGTTGAAATTGTCAATAGATTATTGTACTTGCATGTTGTGTCATGTCTCTGAATGGATTATGTTGTAAGACCCCCTATGTTGTCCATGTGTTGTAATGATCCGAACTTTTTAGGCGAGGTAATCCTCAGTACTTGTATGATTGACATAAGGTGAACTGTTTTTTGTGTGAGCATATTGTATTCGATGAAATAACTGTTTGACTCAAAGTGTATCCAACCTACTGAATTCGAAGATCACGGAATTTCTAAATCATAATCATATATAAAGGTGGAATAAATCTTTGTTGTGATTTTGAAGAAACAAATAACAAAACAAAGAATTATCAGTGGATATTCGTAATCGAATACAAATTGGATTTGAATTTAGTTGCCAGGGCCCAGGGAAACGTGAAGGCTAATTCTCCCAAGTTTTGAATGAAGCGGCTAAACACCCACTATCATTTGTGGGCTGCCCGAAGCAAGTGTTTGCAAGATGGAAATTACTGTCTACCCCTGACACTTTGACATCCTTATCGACCGGATTTACACTGCTGTCGATAGGGGTAGACTAGTTACTTCAATCAGACGTGACACGACCGCCTCTGAGCCCATTCAGACACGGTGGGCGCCAAACGTGGGCAGCAAAACACATTTGATTCAAGCTCGTCCGAAAGACATGTATCTCTCCCTCCATTTCCCCATTCATACACGGTGGGCGGCAAAACAAACTCTCCTCGTCCGAAAATGATGTAGGCAAATATTTTAAATAGGGGCAGATGTGTAACTTCCCTCAAACGTGACACAACCGCCCTACCTGTCAGCCCCGTTCATACACCGTGGGCGCCAACCGTGGACGGCAAAACACCCTCTCCTCGCCCGAAATCGCTACCGGCAAATATTTGGGAGATGCGAGATTACCGTCCTATCCCCAACCGACGTGATGTCAGAAATTTTAAACGGGGGATAAGTTTGTAACTTTCCCACATTTCAGGCAAGCGCGTTGAGACGTCTTCGTCGTATCTATAATTTTTGATTGTTCCATGCCAATATTCTACAACTTTTACATACTTTTGGCAACTTTTATACTATTTTTGGCACTAACATATTGATCCAGTGCCCACTGCCAGTTCCTGTTTGCTGCATGTTTTTTGTTTCGTAGAAAATCCATATCAAACGGAGTCCAAACGGGATAAAAACTTACGGAGATTTTTTTGGGAATATATGTGAATTTTGGGAAGTGCAATCAACACGGGACGATGCCCGAGGGGCCCATGAGGGTGAGGGGCGCGCCCCAGGGGGTAGGGCGCGCCCTGGGCCCTCATGGCCACTCCATAAGGCGGTTGGTGCCCTTCTTTCCCCGCAAGAAAGCCAATATCCGGATAAAATTCATGTCCAAATTTCAGCCCAATCGGAGTTAGGGATCTCCGGGAATATAAGAAACGGTGAAAGGCCAGAATCTGGAACACATAAACAGAGAGAGACAGAGAGACAGATCCAATCTCGGAGGGGCTCTCGCCCCTCCGCCGCCATGGAAGCCATGGACCAGGGGGTAAATCCTTCTTCCATCTAGGGGAAGGTCAAGGAACAAGAAGAAAGAGGGGGTCCCTCTCCCCCCCTCTCCCGGTGGCGCCGGAACGCCGCCGGGGCCATCATCGTCACCGCAATCTACACCAACACCTCTTTCATCTTCACCAACATCTTCATCACCTTCCCCCATCTATCTATAGCGGTCCACTCTCCCACAACCCGATGTACCCTCTACTTGAACATGGTGCTTTATGCTTCATATTATTATCCAATGATGTGTTGCCATCCTATGATGTCTGAGTAGATTTTCGTTGTCCTATCGGTAATTGGTGAATTGCTATGATTGGTTTAATTTACTTGGGGTTATGTTGTTGTCCTTTGGTGCCCATCATATGAGCGCGCGCGTGGATCACACCATAGGGTTAGTTGTATGTTGATAGGACTATGTATGGGAGGGCAAGAGTGACAGAAGCTTCAACCTAGCATAGAAATTGATGCATGCGGGATTGAAGGGGAACCGATATATCTTAATTCTATGGTTGGGTTTTACCTTAATGAACGTTATTAGTTGCGAATGCTTGCTAATAGTTCCAATCATAAGTGCATAGAATTCCAAGTCAGGGATGACATGCTAGCAGTGGCCTGTCCCACATAAAACTTGCTATCGGTCTAGTAAGGTAGTCAATTTCTTAGGGACAATTTCGCAACTCCTACCACCACTTTTCCACACTCGCTATACTAACTTTATTGCTTCTTTACCTAAAACAGCCCCTAGTTTTTATTTACGTGCTCTTTATTATCTTGCAAACCTATCCGACAACACCTACAAAGTACTTCTAGTTTAATACTTGTTCTAGGTAAAGCGAACGTTAAGCATGCGTAGAGTTGTATCGGTGGTCGATAGAACTTGAGGCAATATTTGTTCTACCTTTAGCTCCTCGTTGGGTTCGACACTCTTACTTATCGAAAGAGGCTACAATTGATCCTTTATACTTGTGGGTTACCAAGACCTTTTTCTGGCACCATTGCCGGGGAGTTATAGCGTGGGGTGAATATTCTCGTGTGTGCTTGTTTGCTTTATCACTAAGTAGTTTTTATTTTGTGATTTTGTTTTCTATCTTTAGTTATGGGTAGGAAACGCAAAATACCAGAAAAAATTAGTGGTACCTACTAAACCAATGGTTGAAGAACCACTCAAAATCTATCACACTACTGAAGCTTTTTACTTGGATCATCTTCGATCCCTATGTCCTCGGGCTGAAACCCCAACTAGCTTAGTTCAGGGCAAATCTTTAGATGAGCATGCTTGTTATGTGTGACACAGCATATCTGAAAAAGGGAAACTTTTACTAGATCAAATTCATCGTTTGCAGTGCTATGCTTGGAATTTATGTGAAATATATGATTGTACTTGTTGTTCTAAAGACCCTAAGAAACACCTTCCTTACCAATGTGAGTTTAGTGATAATGGAATCGTATCTTCGTATACTAAGGGTGTTTATAATTACTATGATGTTCAACAAATTGAAGAATTTGTTACTTTTAGGGGTACTTGTGAAATTGCTTCTTTTATTGAAGAGTGTGATACTACTCTCTACAAATCTGAAAATTTGGCCATACTTAAATATTGCTATGATAATTATGCTTCTAATCCTTATATTAAACCATATATTGAGGACTCCTCCACTGTCCAAGAAGAGACTAATATTTTGGAGGAGTCTATGGAAGAAGAAATTAATGACATTGTGAGCTCATTGGATGAAAAAGATGAGGAGGAGAGCGAAGAACAAAAGGAGGAAGAGCGGGTTGATCACCCATTCCCACCATCTAATGAGAGTAACTCTTTATCCCATACATTGTTTAATTTCCCTTCGAATTTAGCGAAGGATGAATGCTATGATGATTGTTATGATCCCGTTGATTATTTTGAAATATCCCTTTTTGATGATGCTTGCTATGCTTGTGGCCAAGATGCCAATATGAATTATGCTTATGGAGATGAACTTGCTATAGTTCCTTATGTTAAACATGAAATTGTTGCTATTGCACCCACGCATGATAGTCCTATTATCTTTTTGAATTCTCCCGACTACACTATATCGGAGAAGTTTGCCCTTATTAAGGATTATATTGATGGGTTGTGTTTTACTACTACACATGATGATTTTGATAGATATAATATGCATGTGCTTGCTTCTCCTACTTGCAATTATTATGAGAGAGGAACTACATCTCCGCCTCTCTATCTTTCCAACACAATAAAATTGCAAGAAACTTCTTATGCTATGCATTGGCCTTTACTTGATGTGCATGAATTTTTCTTGTATGACATGCCGATGCATAGGAAGAGAGTTATACTTCGTTATTGCTTGATATATGTTGCTTTGTGCTCACTACTAAATGCCAAATCATTGCTAATTCAATTGGCTTTGATACACCTTGGGATCCGGGTGGATTCATTACTTGAGCACTTTATGCCTAGATTAATGGCTTTAAAGAAAGCGCTGCCAGGGAGACAACCCAGAAGTTTTAGAGAGTCATTTATTTCTGTTGTGTGATTTTATATAGTTTAAAAACAAAAAAAAATAAAGAGGGGAACCCAAAACTTTTCAAAAAGGAAAGTGAAAGTGAGAGAGACAAGCATTGTTGAAGTGAGGGAGCTCCTTGAACTTTGTTCATGCTCACGGAAACTTTCTGAATCTTGATTTCAGAAACTTTTCAACAAAAATAATTATCCCCTTGTACAATTCCATTGTATTACAAAAATAATGTGCCAAGATTTGCCTTTAGGATGTTTACATTACTTGTTGGTTTGTGCGGTCAAAACAGAAACTTTGGCCGTAGTGCGCGATTTTACATTTTTTACTGGAACGTCAAACGGTTCTGAAACTTTTTGCACTGTCTTTCTATAAAACAATTATTTTTCCTAATTGTTTCAGAATTTTTGGAGTACCAGAAGTATGGTGAATGTTCAGATTACTACAGACTGTCCTGTTTAAGACAGATTCTGTTTTTGATGCATAGTTTGCTTGTTTTGATGAAACTATCAATTTCTATCAGTGGATTAAGCCATGTAAAAGTTATATTACAGTAGCTACAATGCAAAAACAAAATATGAATTGGTTTGCAACAGTACTTAGAGTACTGATTTGCTTTATTATACTAAAGGATATTACCGAGCTTTCTGTTGAGTTTTGTGTGGATGAAGTGGTCAAAGATCGAGGAGGTCTCGATATGAGGAGAAGGAGGAGAGGCAAGAGCTCGAGCTTGGGGATGCCCAAGGCACCCCCAGTAAATTCAAGGAGACTCAAGCGTCTAAGCTTGGGGATGGCCCGGAAGGCATCCCATCTTTCTTCAACAAGTATCGGTATGTTTTTGGTTTCGTTTCGTTCATGTGATATGTGCAAATCTTGGAGCGTCTTTTGCATTTAGTTTTCACTTTTGTTTGATGCACCATGCTGGTATGATATTGTCCATGGTTGATTTATAGAATGCTCTTTGTACTTCACTTATATCTTTTGAGTATGGCTTTATAGAATGCTTCATGTGTCGGTGTCAAAACTGGCGGATCTCGGGTAGGGGGTCCCGAACTGTGCATCTAAGGTCGATGGTAACAGGAGACAGGGGACACGATGTTTGCCTAGGTTCGGGACCTCTCTATGGAGGTAATACCCTACTTCCTGATTGATTGATCTTGATGAATATGAGTATTACAAGAGTTGATCTACCACGAGATCGCGATGGCTAAAACCCTAGAAGTCTAGCCTGTAAGATTATGATTGTCCCTATGGACTAAACCCTTCGGTTTATATAGACACCGGAGGGGACTAGGGTTGTACAAAGTCGGTTATAGAGAAAGGAATCTTCATATCCAGACGCCAAGCTTGCCTTCCACGCCAAGGAGAGTCCCATCCGGACACGGGTGAGAGTCTTCGGTCTTGTATCTTCACAGCCCATCAGTCTGGCCCATGTCCAATAGGCCAGACGCCCGAGGACCCCTTAGTCCAGGACTCCCTCAGTAGCCCCTGAAACAGGCTTCAATGATGAGGTGTTCGGCATGCAGATTGTCTTCGGCATTGCAAGCCGGGTTCCTCCTCCGAATACTCCAAAACAACCTTCGAACACAAAGAACGTGTCCGGCTCTACAAAACAAGTACCACACACAACCGAAGAGAGTATAATATTTCACGAGTCCAATCTACTGACAACTTTTTGTAACGTGATGCCACGTCACCACTCGGTCATTATTTCGAACCGTTTTTCGGCCTGCCACTCCACGTTTTGAGATGCGGTTTCATTGGCACATCTTGTCAAAGCAGAGATCATGTCCCCTTATTATGGGATTCTCATCAACACGGGCGTGGGTAATCCAACCATCCCATCGGCATGATTGTCGGTGTCAAAACCGGCGGATCTCGGGTACGGGTCCCGAACTGTGCGTCTAAGGCTAATGGTAACAGGAGGCGGGGGACACAATGTTTACCCAGGTTTGGGCCCTCTCGATGGAGGTAATACCCTACTTCCTGCTTGGTTGATCTTGATGATATGAGTATTACAAGAGTTGATCTACCACGAGATCGTAGAGGCTAAACCGTAGAAGCTAGCCTATGATTATGATTGTTGTTGTCCTACGGACTAAACCCTCCGGTTTATATAGACACCGGAGGGGGCTAGGGTTACACAGAGTCGGTTACAGAGAAGGAGATCTACATATCCGAATTGCCAAGCTTGCCTTCCACGCAAAGGAGAGTCCACCTGGACATGGGACGAAGTCTTCAATCTTGTATCGTCATAGTCCAACAGTCCAGCACAAGTACATAGTCCGGCTGTCCGAGGACCCCCTAATCCAGGACTCCCTCAGTAGACCCTGAACCAGGCTTCACTTACGATGTCCAGCGTGTAGATTGTCTTCGGCATTGCAAGGCGGGTTCTTCTCCAAATCCAGAGTACCTATTGTAATGAGTAGTGTCCAGCTTCCCATTAATGTTGCACTCCTCGGCTTCAGTACCTTCTGATACGTCTCCAACGTATCTATAATTTTTGATTGCTCCATGCTATATTATCTATTGTTTTGGACTATATTGGGCTTTATTTTCCACTTTTATATTACTTTTGGGACTAACCTATTAACCGGAGGCCCAGCCCAGATTTGCTGTTTTTTTGCCTATTTCAGTGTTTCGAAGAAACGGAATATCAAACGGAGTCCAAACGGAATGAAACCTTCGGGAACGTGATTTTCTCAACAGATAAGATCCAGGAGACTTGGACCCTCAGTCAAGAAAGGAGGGAGGCGGCCACGAGGGTGGAGGGCACCCCCCTAGGGCGCGCCCCCTACCTCGTGGGCCCCCCGAAGCTCCACCGACATACTCCTTCCTCCTATATATAACTACGTACCCCCGACAGATCAGATACGGAGCCAAAAACCTAATTCCACCGCCCCAACTTTCTGTATCCACGAGATCCCATCTTGGGGCCTGTTCCGGAGCTCCGCTGGAAGGGGATTCCACCATGGAGGGCTTCTACATCATCACCATAGCCTCTCCGATGAAATGTGAGTAGTTTACTTCAGACCTTCGGGTCCATAGTTAGTAGCTAGATGGCTTCTTCTCTCTTTTTGGATCTCAATACAATGTTCTCCCCCTCTCTTGTGGAGATCTATTCGATGTAATCTTATTTTTGCGGTGTGTTTGTTGAGACCGATGAATTGTGGGTTTATGATCAAGATTATCTATGACCAATATTTGAATCTTCTCTGAATTCTTTTATGTATGATTGAGTTATCTTTGCAAGTCTCTTTGAATTATCCGTTTGGTTTGGCCTACTAGATTGGTAGTTCTTGCAATGGGAGAAGTGTTTAGCTTTGGGTTCAATCTTGCGGTGTCCTTACCCAGTGACAAAAAGGGTTGCAAGGCACGTATTGTATTGTTGCCATCGAGGATAACAAGATGGGGTATTTATCATATTGCATGAATTTATTCCTCTACATCATGTCATCTTGCTTAAGGCGTTACTCTGTTTTCATTAACTTAATACTCTAGATGCATGCTGGATAGCTGTCGATGAGTGGAGTAATATTAGTAGATGCAGGCAGGAGTCGGTCTACTTGTCTCGGACGTGATGCCTATATACATGATCATACCTAGATATTCTCATAACTATGCTCAATTCTGTCAATTTCTCAACAGTAATTTGTTCACCCACCGTAAAATACTTATGCTCTTGAGAGAAGACACTAGTGAAATCTATGGCCCCCGGGTCTATCTTCATCATATTAATCTTCCTACGCTTTATTATTGCTTTGTTCTTTACTTTGCCTTTTATTTTACTTTTCATCTTTATACCAAAAATACCAAAAATATTATCTATTATCTCTATCAGATCTCACTCTTGTAAGTGACCGTGAAGGGATTGACAACCCCTATTCGCGTTGGTTGCGAGGAGTTATTTGCTTTGTGTAGGTATGAGGGACTTGCGCGTGGCCTCCTACTGGATTGATACCTTGGTTCTCAAAAACTGAGGGAAATACTTACGCTACTGTGCTGCATCATCCTCTCCTCTTCGGGGAAAACCAACGCAAGCTCAAGACGTAGCAAGAAGGATTTCTGGCGCCGTTGCCGGGGAGTCTACGCAAAAGTCAACATACCAAGTACCCATCACAATCCCTTGTCTCTCGCATTACATTATTTGCCATTTGCCTCTCGTTTTCCTCTCCCCCACTTCACCCTTGCCGTTTTATTTGCCTTCTCTTTCCCAATCTTCTCCTTTCTTTTTGCTCGCCTTCTTCCTCCTCACTTTTATCCCCCGTTATGTCTGAAATTGGGGAGACTATCGTCGATATGGACAACCATGAAACATGGAAAATTCTGAAGCTCTTGCTGAAGAACCCGCCATCTTGCATACTAAAAGGTTTCGAATCAGTAGTGGTAATATTATTGGAAAGGGGGTTATTCCAGACTTCTTTACTTGTGCTGGTGCTATACCCTCTATGGGAAGTTCTATCTTGCATAGAACTGGTAGTCTTGCGGATGCTATTGCCATGCTTATTGTTGAACTTGAAAGACAATTTATGCACATGCACCCTTGCATACAAAGAATTTTCTTAGAATTTTCTAATATTGAGCATTCTTCCGTTAAGCGTGCAGCTACTATCTTTTTGGCACATGAGTTTAGATTTATAATAAAAGAAGCCAAAGAAATCTTCGCACACTATAGGGTGGACGCCGGTCGTCCTCCCATAGAGGTGATCCTCTTTGATCAAGAGGAAATCATGCGTTTTCAATCTTTGGACTATATTGCTTTTAATGAAAACCTTAGAAAAAACGTTCCTACCGATGTTTTAGTTGATAAAATTTCCGAACTTAATGATGATCTTGCTATTCAAAATAATTAGTTAGGATACTCCCTTGAGTATAGACTTACGAAGTTTTGCCAAAAGAATGCTTATAATGATGAATTGGTTGTGCAATATGAAGGGCCGAAGGAGGAACCTATACCTCCCAAGATTGATGTTGGGGACTTTTGTCCCATTAAATTTAGCCCGTTTGATTACTTTTGCTTGCCTCAAAGAAAACTTGCTGCTGAACATAGAGAATATGAGATGAGTTTTCGTGATCTATCCTATTATTATGGCACTACTTAGATCTATCTTCGCTTTTATGCCTAGCTAGGGGCGTTAAACGATAGCGCTTGTTGGGAGGCAACCCAATTTTCTTTGTGTTTTTTGTTTTTGTTTCTGTTTAGTAATAAATTTATCATCTACCTTCTGTTTAGATGTGTTTTTATGTTTTAATTAGTGTTTGTGCCAAGTTAAACCTATAGGATCTTCTTGGATAAAAGTAATTTGATCTTGCTGTAATTTCCAGAAACTTTCTGTTCACGAAAACAATTGTTAAAAATCACCAGAACGTGATACAATAGTGATTCCAATTGCTGCTGATCAATAACAAAATTTCCTAGGTCTTCCTATTTTGGATGATATTTTGGAGTTCCAGAAGTTTGCGTTAGTTACAGATTACTACAGACTGTTCTGTTTTTGACAGATTCTGTTTTTCGTGTGTTGTTTGCTTATTTTGATGAATCTATGGCTAGTAAAATAGTTTATAATCCATAGAGAAGTTGGAATACAGTAGGTTTAACACCAATATAAATAAAGAATGAGTTCATTACAGTACCTTGAAGTGGTATTTTGTTTTCTTTCGCTAACGGAGCTCATGAGATTTCTGTTGAGTTTTGTGTTGTGAAGTTTTCAAGTTTTGGGTGTAATTCTTTTGATGGATTATGGAACAAGGAGTGGCAAGAGCCTAAGCTTGGGGATGCCCATGGCACCCACAAGATAATCCAAGGACACCAAAAAGTCAAAGCTTGGGGATGCCCCGGAAGGCATCCCCTCTTTCGTCCACTTCCATCGGTAACTTTACTTGGAGCTATATTTTTATTCACCTCATGATATGTGTTTTGCTTGGAGCGTCTTGTATTATTTGCGTCTTTGCTTTTTAGTCTACCAAAATCATCCTTTCTGTACACAGATTTTGAGAGAGCCACACATGAATTGGAATTTGTTAGAATACTCTATGTGCTTCACTTATATCTTTTGAGCCTTATAGTTTTGCTCTATGTGCTTCACTTATATCTTTTGAGCTTTATAGTTTTGCTCTAGTGCTTCACTTATATATTTTAGAGCATGGTGGTGGATTTGTTTTAAAGAAACCTTTGATCTCTCATGCTTCACTTAGATTATTTTGAGAGTCCTAAATAGCATGGTAATTTGCTAAAAATAATAATATGCTTGGTATTCAAGATTTGTAAAACTTTCTTTTGAGTGCGTTGAATACTAAGAAAAGTTTGATGCTTGATAATTGTTTTGAGATATGGAGGTAGTAGTATTAAAGTCATGCTAGTTGGGTGATTATGAATTTAAAGAATGCTTGTGTTAAAGTTAGCAAGTCCCGTAGCATGCACGTGTGGTTAAAGTTGTGCAACAAATTTGAAACATGAAGTGTACCTGGCTTGTGCATCCTTATGAGTGGCGGTCGGGGACGAGCGATGGTCTTTTCCTACCAATCTATCCCCCTAGGAGCATGCGCGTAGTACTTGATTTTTGATGACTTCTAAATTTTTGCAATAAGTATATGAGTTCTTTTTGACTAATGTTGAGTCCATGGATTATACGCACTTTTACCTTTCCACCATTGCTAGCCTCTTCGGTACCGTGCATTGCCCTTTCTCACCTTGAGAGTTGGTGCAAACTTCGCCGGTGCATCCAAACCCCGTGATACGATACGCTCTATCACACATAAACCTCCTTATATCTTCCTCAAAACAGCCACCATACCTACCTATTATGGCATTTCCATAGCCATTCTGAGATATATTGCCATGCAACTTTCCACCGTTCCGTTCATCATCATCGTGACATACTTTACTTTTGTCATATTGCCATTGCATGATCATGTAGTCGACATCGTATATGTGGCAAAGCCACCATGCATAATTTTCATACATGTCACTCTTGATTCATTGCACCATCCCGGTACACCTTCGGAGGCATTCATATAGAGCCATATCTTGTTCTAGTTTCGAGTTGTAATTCATATGTTGTCATCAATGAAAGTGTGATGATCATCATTATTAGAGCATTGCCCAAAAAAAAGAGAAAGGCCAAAAGAAAAAAAAGAAGGCCCAAAAAAAATAAAAAGGGCAATGTTACTATCTCTTTTTCCACACTTGTGCTTCAAAATAGCACCATGTTCTTTATGTAGTGAGTCTCATGTATTATGCTTCAAAGTAGCACCATATTTTTCATATAGTGAGTCTCATAGGTTGTCTTTTTCATACTAGTGGGAATTTTTCATTATAGAACTTGGCTTGTATATTCCTACGATGGGCCTCCTCAAGTGCCCTAGGTCTTCGTGAGCAAGCAAGTTGGATGCACACCCACTAGTTTTCTTTTGTTGAGCTTTCATTCATTTATAGCTCTAGTGCATCTGTTGCATGGCAATCCCTACTCCTCATGTTGACATCAATTGATGGGCATCTCCATAGCCCGTTGATTATCCTCGTCAATGTGAGACTTTCTCCTTTTTTTGTCTTCTCCACACAATCCCCATCATCATATTCTATTCCATCCATAGTGCTATATCCATGGCTCACGCTCATGTATTGCATGAAAGTTGAAAAGGTTTGAGATTATTTAAGTATGAAACAATTGCTTGGCTTGTCATCGGGGGTATAGAAGTTGGGAACATCTTTGTGTGACGAAAATGAAGCATAGCCTAACTATATGATTTTGTAGGGATGAACTTTCTTTGCCATGTTATTTTGAGAAGACATAATTGCTTTTGTTAGTATGCTTGAAGTATTATTATTTCTTATGTCAATATGAACTTTTGTCTTGAATCTTTCGAATCTGAATATTCATACCACAATTAAGAAGAGTTACATTGAAATTATGCCAAGTAGCACTCCGCATCAAAAATTCTTTTTTATCATTTACCTACTCGAGGACGAGCAGGAATTAAGCTTGGGGATGCCTGATACGTCTCCAACGTATCTATAATTTTTGATTGCTCCATGCTATATTATCTATTGTTTTGGATTATATTGGGCTTTATTTTCCACTTTTATATTACTTTTGGGACTAACCTATTAACCGGAGGCCCAACCCAGATTTGCTGTTTTTTTGCCTATTTCTGTGTTTTGAAGAAACGGAATATCAAACGGAGTCCAAACGGAATGAAACCTTCTGGAACGTGATTTTCTCAACAGATAAGATCCAGGAGACTTGGACCCTCGGTCAAGAAAGGAGGGAGGCAGCCACGAGGGTGGAGGGCGCCCCCTAGGGCGTGCCCCCTACCTCGTGGGCCCCCCGAAGCTCCACCGACGCACTCCTTCCTCCTATATATACCTACGTACCCCCGACAGATCAGATACGGAGCTAAAAACCTAATTCCACCACCGCAACTTTCTGTATCCACGAGATCCCATCTTGTGGCCTGTTCTGGAGCTCCGCCGGAAGGGGATTCCACCATGGAGGGCTTCTACATCATCACCATAGCCTCTCCGATGAAGTGTGAGTAGTTTACTTCAGACCTTCGGTTCCATAGTTAGTAGCTAGATGGCTTCTTCTCTCTTTTTGGATCTCAATACAATGTTCTCCCCCTCTCTCGTGGAGATCTATTCGATGTAATCTTCTTTTTGCGGTGTGTTTGTTGAGAACGATGAATTGTGGGTTTATGATCAAGATTATCTATGAACAATATTTGAATCTTCTCTGAATTCCTTTATGTATGATTGAGTTATCTTTGCAAGTCTCTTCGAATTATCCGTTTGGTTTGGCCAACTAGATTGGTAGTTCTTGCAATGGGAGAAGTGTTTAGCTTTGGGTTCAATCTTGCGGTGTCCTTACCCAGTGACAGAAAGGGTTGCAAGGCACGTATTGTATTGTTGCCATCGAGGATAACAAGATGGGGTATTTATCATATTGCATGAATTTATTCCTCTACATCATGTCATCTTGCTTAAGGCGTTACTCTGTTTGCATGCTGGATAGCGGTCGATGAGTGGAGTAATAGTAGTAGATGCAGGCAGGAGTCGGTCTACTTGTCTCGGACGTGATGCCTATATACATGATCATACCTAGATATTCTCATAACTATGCTCAATTCTGTCAACTGCTCAACAGTAATTTGTTCACCCACCATAAAATACTTATGCTCTTCAGAGAAGCCACTAGTGAAATCTATGGCCCCCGGGTCTATCTTCATCATATTAATCTTCCTACGCTTTATTATTGCTTTGCTCTTTACTTTGCCTTTTATTTTACTTTGCATCTTTATACCAAAAATATTATCTATTATCTCTATCAGATCTCACTCTCGTAAGTGACCGTGAAGGGATTGACAACCCCTATTCGCGTTGGTTGCGAGGAGTTGTTTGCTTTGTGTAGGTACGAGGGACTTGCGCGTGGCCTCCTACTGGATTGATACCTTGGTTCTCAAAAACCGAGGGAAATACTTACGCTACTGTGCTGCATCATCCTCTCCTCTTCAGGAAAAACCAATGCAAGCTCAAGACGTAGCACCTTCATAATGGCAATCTCCACGTGTCGAGCGAATGCGAGAAGTCGGGGCATTTTTTACATCTGCCACCCTGACCATGTTGGTAAATCGTCTATTAAAGAGACGGGGATCCTCAGATCCAAATCGCACCATCTTCCCCAAGCGAGGAATCACAAGAGCGCGCCCGAAAAACCATCCCACCATGGCCGGCCACCGCAGCTCCTCCTCTCGCTCCCGTAGTGCTAAGCCAGGCGATTGGGTGAAGTGTACCGTATCCCACGGCCGACTGGTGGAGTTGCAGATCCAGGGGTTTCTCCCGCCCGCATATATGGTCCCCGTCCGAGCCAGACTAGCCACTTACAATGGCGGGGAGCAAGCGGAGACTTTTCCCAACCCATCCAGGGGGGAGAGGGTATGCCTTGTCCCTTACTTGCTGAGGGGCCTCGGATTTCCAATACATCCGTTCCTCCGCGGGCTCCTGGAGTACTACGGCCTCCAGCTGCATAACTTCACTCCTGCCTCCCTATTACACATCGCAGGCCACGTCGCCCTTTGCGAGCTTTTTCTGGGCTGCGAAGCTCATTTGGAGCTATGGAAGCGTCCCCCGCACTTAGGAGGGGTCGATATATCAAGTGGGCGGAGCCTAAATATGGCGTATCGCCGGAACCGGATACCTATCCGGTACTCCGAAGAAGACATCCGAAGACTGGCCTTCAGAGTGGTTTTATATGGAGGACATCCCCCTTCCGGACCCTATTCGGATGGGCCTTCCTGAGTTGGCTAATGCCCCATTGAGGAAATGCCACAGCTAGCGCCCCCGGAACCCCCAGGAGGAAGATAACAGAGAAGTCCTTTACCTGATGGGCAGGATAAGAATGCTGGCCAAATCAGGACTGAAAATAATCGAGGTTATGTCAATATGTATAATGCGGGGGGTGCAGCCACTTCAGTATCGAGGGAAACCCATGTGGCACTCCAATGGAGAAGACGATGCCACCCGCTGCGGTCGTAAAGGTCCAGACTTCGCCACCGCTCTGGCGAAAATACTGTCCAATTTGTACAAAGAAGAAGAAGAGGAGTTTATCCGTATTAAGCCACAGGATGGGTTTTCCATGTACAACCCCCCAAGCTGGGTGAGCAGCTATCTATTACTCAACTCCATTCATTCCCGCATTCCTCATCACAAATATTTATCTTGCTAATTCATAGCAGGAACTGCGAAAAGCTGTGAGGGAGGTCCACAGCCTGCCTCCACAGCCAGAGGACCCTGACCGGGCCCTCGACCCCGGACTCGAAGAAGATCCGGACGTATTTGTGGAGCTCATCGACAGGATGTTTTATCAGTTAAGCCGTGATGGTGCCTTGGTGGTCATCATAGCCGGTTATCCCGGCCTACTCCCTGCATCGCACGTAAGTATAACCGGAGTCCTAACTTCCGAGAAGGATCCCTTCTCTGCACTTTACCCACCGCACATGTATTGCGTTTCACAGGGAAGGCCATCGGGGCGCCGTGCCGAACCCGCGGTGACTCGCCAACAAGGGGCACCGAAGCATGGTAGGCTTAAAAGGAAGGCGGTCAGGACCGAGACGCCGTCGCAAAGGTATGTTTTAAAACCTGCTCTGTAATTGTCGTCTTTAAAATATAACAATGTCCCTTGTCCCCTGGCAGAAAGAGTGCTCACCAGACTGTGACCGGAGATCCTGCCAGCCAGGCCTCCACCAGCCGGACTCAAGAACCGGACTCGAGGGCGGAGGCCAACATGGGGACAACGCCGGACGGTCCTCCTACAGAGGATGCGGATAGAATATCCGCTACAAATTCCAAGGTGGAGAGCGCCATGAATCACAAGCGTCGTCGGGCCGTACTCCGCGACCCTAATTTCTCCGAAGAGGCGTTTAATGCCTTCAACTCAGGAGACGCGTACATCCGGGCTGCTCGAGGTGGGCTTGCTAGAGCCACAGACCAGTATTTAAAGGATACACGGGTAAGAAAAATCTAATAATTATGTATATCAGTAGCCCCTAAGACTTGAAACAGTTGGCACAACTGATTTAAGGATAATTGTATGCCTAGGTTCTTATAGAGAAGAATACCCATTTGTCTCAAGAGCTGGAGGAGTGCAAAGCCCAGCTAAGGGCCGCAGTTGCCGAAATGGAGGAATCCAAGAAGGCCTCTTCTGGTAATACTTGTCTTGATCAACAAGAATGTAATAATGTGTACAAGTTAGTATTCGGCATGCGCGCAAATCTAACAATAGATTCTGTAGGCAATCCCGGAGTGAATCCGGAGATAGTACCAGGGGATGAGCAACATGCTCAACGACAGTTAGAGGCTGGCGAGCGCGTGCTTGCACGGGTTATTCGAGAGAAAAATGATCTCCAGGATGCCCATACCCGGCTGGGCGTTGAACTAAAAGATGTTCGGGCCCAGCTTGCTGACTCCATGAAGGAGAATAAGAGGCTTCGACGCGGCATTTTTAGTAAGTGCTGGAATGAACCTTTATACAGTTCGGTGAAGAAACGAGATAATAGAGTTATGTCTGTAGGTATGCTGACAGGTTGCCCTGAAGAGGAGATGCCCGGATCCGCAGGCGATCTGCTACAAGAGATTTCACAATTGCACGAACAAGTTCGGCAAGTGATGCAGTGTATTGCCCAAGCCTTGTGGCCATCCGCCTCCCTGCCAGGAGGCATGTGAGAGCTTGTAGAGATGCTCAAGGGAGCGCGGCGGCGCTTCCGGTTATGGAAGATATCGGCCTGCCGACAAGGTGCGAGGGAAGCCTGGGCTATGGTGAAAACACGGTACACCAAGGTTGATCTGAATCACATGGCACAGGTCGGACCTGTAGGGTCAGATGGGAAAGAGATTCCCGTAAGTCTGTTATAAGACCAGGTTGGATTAGCCGCAAAGTATTCCCGACAGGATTGTAGGCTGGACAGCCTGTTGGATGGTATAGAAGAATTTAGCCAGTCTAAATGACTGTGTACTTCAATGGACATATTTTGTCCGTAGCCGGATTGTAAATCATTTGTCATGGCGGACCTTTTTGCTTCAACCTCCGGACCCGACAGTCCGATGTGTATCCGAATACCCGCTCGGTTATGTAAACCGGGGTACTCGTGGAAACCAGGCGTAGGGGTCATAAGTGCTTGAACAGACAAGTACCCAACTAGTTATGTTATATTACATGGATAGTAAGAAACATCTTCCAGGGAGAATAGTTCCATTAAGGGTTCCTTTCCCTGGGTACGCATGCGTGAATGTGCATGTCCGAACTACGAACAGAGACGCAGGACATAAAACATCTGGGGGCTTATGTTGTAATAAGTAAGAAAACATCTTTTGTTCACCGACCGAATATTCCCTTAAGAACGCTAGCTTTTGGCTTCACCCAGTCTGGGGTACACATCCGGCTGAACCGGCAGTAACAATCGCAGAGGTGCTCCCCTTATGCCCTAGCCGAATTAACGGGAACATAGGCCATAAACACAAGAGCCAGGCAACCCAGCTTGGCCAAAACTTAAGTCATATCGATGCATATAGTGGCGAAGAAAAGGTACATATGGAAAAGTGACACATATGTAGTGGGCATGAAGCCCGGAAGATAATTATATTAAGCTTCTGTATAAGAATCCCCCAGGTATATTGAGCGTGCATAGCGCGGCACAAATGTGCGGTCGAGGCACACTTGAAGCCTGTAAGGCCATAAAAAAAGAAAGAAGAAAGAAAGAAAGAGGATATAACTTAAAAAAGAAAGGCGGAGGTAAGGGGACGAACACGGAGTTCAGCACTAGGCGTACAATCTTCGGAGTCTGGCCGCGTTCCATGGGTTCGGCTCGAGTCGATTATCTGATGCATCGCGCAGACGGTACGCTCCTCCGGTGAGAACTTTATCAATGATGAAGGGACCCTCTGTCGGTGGGAAACGACACCTATGGGACCAACAAGGATCCCTACTACGGTTGCGGGGCGCTGGAAGTGGTGAGGAGAGCAGGATCAACAGTCAGTGCAAGCACGCGGGTCGTTTACCCAGGTTCAGGCCGCAAAGATGCGTAATACCCTAGTCCTGCTTGGATGTGTATATCTGTGTTCTTGAGAGGTTCGAACTAGCTACAGGGAGCATAACTTGTCCAAGAGTCCGAATCCTTCTCCTGGATGCCCTGGGTCTCCTTTTATAGGCCAAGGGATCGCCACAATGGCACCAGGAGGTGGCGTTGATGTACTGTGGCTAAGCTTATCGCTAGCCATTACGGGACAAGACGCATTAAATGCGCCCCTGGCATGTCCCCTCTACTTTACGGCCGCTTCGCCTCGTCTTGACATGCGCCTGGGCCAGCGGGGCGGTGGCGCCATGTAGATAGGCAAGCAGCTGAGGTGGCGCGGTGGTGGAGCCTCGAGGAAGATCTGCATGCCACCACGTAAGCACGTGCTGAGTTGGCGGAGGAACCCCGCGTTGACACGCAGGTGCCTGCCCGGCTAGTGGACTGGCAGCTACATGGGATTGGTGGTGAAAAGCTTGTCGGGTGCGGGCCTGGCTGCGGCCTCGCGGATGCCCTCGGCAAGGGCCTTGCCGGGGCCCCGGCAAGGGTCTTGCCGCGGCGTCGCGGTCGTCCCCGGCAAGGACCTTGCCGGGGGTCTTGTGGGCTTCCTCGGCAAGGATCTTGCCGAGGTTCGTCGTCTTCTACTCCTCTGATTAAGAGTGTTATTCTTGTCTTCACAAAGATCTGCATACCACCATGGAGGTGCCTCCCGAGCCCTGGCCCAACGCGGTTGCACTACAAAAAAATACACTTCCGTGATGATACGTGTTTGTCACTGTAGGTCGCGTTTTTTGTCATGCATGTACATCCATGACAAATTTGTGACAGAATCAAGATAGTCATACATGTGCTGTCGTAGAAGTGTTCCATGACATTACCAAAATTATCATCACGGAAGTGTCCACTTCCATGACGATAAATCGCGCGTCACAGAAGTGCTTTCGTCAAGGGTGACCGACACGTGGCATCCACCGTAGCGGAACGCCGTTAAGCTATCGGGTCGGGTTTTGGATCCGATAACCCGTTAACAGCCCCGACCAATGGGGATTTTCCACGTGTAAAATCATCATTGGCGGGAGGAAACACGTGTTGGCTCACCGTTGAGACAGATGTCATCCACTCATTGGACGGAAGACGCCTATGGTACGTCGACACGTGGCACGGCCCAACAGAGGCCCATTCCTGTGAAAAGGCCGGCCCAGTAAAAATTAGCAGGCCAGCCCATATAAGGCCTACTTGTGTCCGGTCCATTTAAGCCCAAGGCCCATACGAGATGAGCCAATTCGGCTCGTCAACGGCCCATTAAAGATTTGACACCATTGCAACCCATCGTCAGTTCGAGCCTGTTAACAGCCCGCTATATATCTGGGCTCAATATTGGCCCGATGTGATTTCGGCCTGTTAACCGCCCGTTTAATGGATGGGCCAATTTTCAGGATGTACATCTTTTGGCCTTTTAGCGACCCATTTAAATGTTGGGCTAGTTTCCGGCCCGGTGTGTCTGTCAGCCTGTTGACGGCCCATAAATCTGATGGGCCATTTGTTGTCGGACCTGAGTTTCGGCCTTTTAGCGGCCCATTTAAGTGTTGGGCCAATTTTCTGGCCCGGTGTCACTTTCAGCCTGTTGACGGCCCATAAATCAGTTGGGCCATTTTTAGTCGGACCAGAGTTTTGGCCTTTTAGCGACCCATTTAAGTGTTGGGCCAATTCACAGCCCTCTGTAACTTTCGGCCTGTTAACGGACCATAAATGAGTTGGGCCATTTGTAGTCGGACCTTAGTTTTGGCCCTTTAACGGCCCATGCCCTTCATGGTCCAATACCAGCCCGGTTTCTCTTTCGGCCTGCTAAAGGCCCACAACACAGTTGGGCCATTTACAATACGACCTGACTTTCGGCCTCTTAGCGGCCCATGGTCTTCATGGTCCAGTACAAGCCCGCTGTCTCTTTCGGCCTGCTAAAGGCCTACAGTATAGCTGGGCCATATGTAGCCCAAACTTAGTAATGGACTGTTAACGGCCCGTGAAATAAACTGGGGCCACTTGTTGCCCGCTTCGATGTCGGCCTGTTAACGACCCGGGAGGTAAGAGGGCCGACCATTAACTTTCGGCCTAGTAACGGCCCATTAACTTAATGGGCCCACTAAAGTTCGTACATGTCTTTAGGCCAAATTAGATAATTTGAGCCCATTACGACGAGCAATTATGCACAGGACCAAAATCGATCACGCAAAGGTACGACATACAGGGAATAACGTTGCACATCCAGCATATATTATAGGAAATTACATCCACTGGGCAATAAAAGATTGATGCCAGTGCAAATAAATGAGCAGAACCTAACCATCTACAACGTCACAATCTGCAACCTCAGCACAGATGACGCCCAGAAGCATGTGGGCAAGTTCTTTCTGCTTTGCTACACTATCTCTGAAAACATTGATCAGTTGTTGTGTCGCACGACTCTGCACCTCTGATTCATCCACCATTTCCATCATTGCTTCAGCCATTAATTGGTTCACAAACATACATTTATTCCATTGCATGCGAGACAGAGGATACTGAACAGATTCAGATGGCGATTTTGGCAGGCTTGTATTATTGATAGTGGAGAGTGTCTCGACCACTGCATCATAACATAAATTAGGACGGAACCAAACAGATTAATCATGAGTTATTGCCATATTACCTAGCCTAGATTTACTGGAAAGAAACAATGGGGTTGCCTTGCTGTTTTCAGAGTTTGTCTTCTTATCTTCAGCAGCCTGCACAAAATTAACACACTAGCATTGCTATCATTGGCCAAGTCAGATAATAGGAAAGCAACATTGACACAACGAACGTTTGGGCAAGTAGCCTACACCAAATCGACACAATATGGCACAGCTATCATCAGCCAGGTAAGGTAGTACGAAAGAAACATTGACACAATGAATGAATGGGCAACTAGAGAAGCACTACAATTCAGTAATGTGCGTGATATGAGATAGTACGTTCATGCAGCTCAGTATGCAAAACTACCAGACAGTTTTCCTTACAAAAATCAACATTGGCGCCTTTAACATTTTGCTACAACTAATTTTAGATCAGATAAAGGTTAGATTCACGCCGATTAACAAAATACATGTTGATGTAAAAATATAGTGATATACAACAGGTACTTACATCAGCATTGGAGCACAGAGAATTCCCGCAAGATATTTTCCTCGAATATGATCCCAATGGAGGAAGTCTTCTATCGTTTAACCTTATTTTCTAAAAGAGAGATGGGTAAGAAACATGTAGAAAATATGATCAGAATGCTATAAAATTTCATGATGCGAGGATACGCACACGCTTCTTAGAATGGAGTTGACATTCTTTTGCTGGACTAGAGCGGACTAGTTCTTTGTCCACTGGAATCTGCTTATTATCAGTGGGAGTTGGGTTTCTCTGTGCTGGAGCAGTATCTATGAAAAATGGAGTTGGTTTATTATCTCCTGGCGTTTGGATCTTTTGCAAAGACCTGGTTTGTAACCCTTCAGATTCTAATAGAGCCGTCTTCCCCTTGCATGCCTTATATAGAAGAATGGTGATTCAGTTATAAAACATGCTACAGCAGAGATGGAATAGGTACTGAAGAATAGAAAGGCATGACATATTGACATGTATTCCCTCCATCCGGAAATAAATGGACGGGTCTACGCGTATTTCAGTTCTAGATACATCCAGTTTTATCCATTTCTGCGACATTTAATCCGGACGGAGGGAGTATGATGTAAGATCTGGGGATACGACAAGACAACACAGTAAAAAAACACTGAAAAAACCCACTGCAGAACCAAAGTATTCAAACCCACTGATATGAGATAGTACACTCATGCAGCTCACGATGCAAAACTACCAGGCAGTTTTCCTTACAAAAATCAACATTGTGGCCTTTAATCATACATTTTGCTACAACTAAATTTAGATCAGATAAAGGTTGGATTCACGCCGATTAACAAAATACATGCTGATGTAAAAATATAGTGATATACAACAGGTACTTACATCTACATTGGAGCACAGAGAATTCCTGCAAGAATCTTTCCTCATAAATGATACCATTGCAGAAATTCTTCTATCTGTTAAGCATATTTTCTAAAAGAGAGATGGGTAAGAAACATGTAGAAAATTTGATCAGCATGCTATAAAATTTCATGATGCAAGGATACACACACGCTTCTTAGAATTGAGTTGACATATTTTTGCTCGACTGGAGCGGACTAGTTCTTTGGCCACTGGAATCTGCTTATTATCAGCAGGAGTTGGGTTTCTCTGTGCTGGAGCAGTATCTATAAAAACTGGAGTTGGTTTATTATCTCCTGGTGTTTGGATATTTTGCAAAGGCCTTGTTTGTAACCCTTCAGATTCTAACATAGTCGTCTTCCCCTTGCATGCCTTGTATAGAAGAATGGTGCTTTAATTATAAAACACGCGACAACAGAGAGATGGAATAGGTACTGAAGAATAGAAAGGCATGTCATATTGACATGTATTCCCTCCATCCGGAAAAAAATGGATGGGTCTAGGCGTATTTTAGTTCTAGATACATCCTTTTTTATCCATTTCAGCAACATGTAATCCGGACGGAGGGAGTATGGTGTAAGAGCTAGGGATATGACAGGACAACACAGCAAAAAAAATAGTTGAATGTAAAACTATATGCTAGCGGAATACGTACAGAAATAACCAAGGCAACATACACGTGTATGATTGGGAAAATAAGATGTTATTGCAACAGAGCACTAGAACAGCACTTCAATGTAAAAAAACATGGTATGGCAGACAGATGAAGTACATACTGATGAATAACAATGCATAAGATATTTAGAAGCATGATGTCCAAATTAAGCAGATGGCATTGCGATAGAGTAGAATGACAGTACTTGAATTTGAAAACATGTTATCATGAATGGAATAGGTACTGAAAAACAGGAAGGCATGACATATTTACATGCATGATCAGCATGCTAAGCACATGGCATTGCAACAGAGTAGATACACTCCAGGACATTATATGCATGTTGTACCCATATCACAGGCCAAGTTAGAGCGAGGACCTTGTGGGGTGAAGAGGATTCATCATCTTTCTGCAAGTCTTCTGAAGAACTGCCTTTACATGTTCCATCATATTGGGTATCATTGACATCAAGTTTATTGGCCTTTACATTGCTTCGTGAGGTTCTTGTGGATATATCAGTGTGTGCAATTATATCTGACATGCATGGAAGACAACTAGTAGTTAGATTTATGTAAATGAGTGCCTGTAGGAGACAACATAAATAGTAGGACTGGGGTTAACTAGCAGCAACAGGTCTCATAAACTAAAGGGAGAACACAGATGAAAGCTACATAATATGTATCGTTTGTACTCGAGATTAACTAGATGGCACACAAAAGTATTAAAGAACAACATAGGTAATACTAGAAGTGGTATAATACTATAATCACCAGCCTGTGGGATAGCATTGGCTGATGGATGATAACTATGGAACAGCGTTACCTAAAGAACAAGTATCTTAGCTGAACTATGGAACAACGTGAACTCCTGAACAAGACCCGTAAGAGATCAGCATGAATATACAGTGAAATGTGATGGTCTATTTTCCGTGCTTAGATGAATAACAAAGCCATAAATGTTGCACACAAGTAAGATGAGGGTACAACCTATCTGGCTGCCATCCATAGGAGTGAGCATCATGTGCTGACTTGTCGATGGCCCTGCAGTTGTTGTGGCTGTCCATGTCGGGCACGCGCATTTGATGAAGGGAACTGTTGAGTGGGGACTGTAGCTCCCTTCTGGTGTATGCTTCCCTTGTTGGAGTAGCTGTGGTGAGTCGGAAGACGGTGTGTCTGAAGATGCAGATAACGCATGAAGTTAAGAACGACATATCTCTTTGATCCGAAGAAATACACTAAGAGATCAACAACAAGGTACGAGAGTGGTCACACGTCTGTTGACTGAAGACTAAATTGGGGTCACACGATTTTATTTTATTTTGGTACTGTCCGATCTACGCCGGATGGCTTGATGGCCGTCTTGTGCCTCCCGGCTGACACTGTTCGGAATCTTCCCCGAAGAGCCAGCGACCAACGGCAAAGCAGCTTGCCTCCGCCGTCCGTGGCCCCGTCCAAAACCCCGCTCCCCGCCCCACCGCACTGCCGTGGTTGCGCCGCCCCCGGGCCAATCCACAAAGACTCCCCGTCATCCAGATCCGGCGGCGGCAGTACCTTCAACCCACGCAACTCTAAAAGATAGCCATCTAAGCGCTGCTTCTGCGGCGAACTTGCGGCCCCGCACCCTTACGTTAGACACCAGCCAACCGGCAGCCTAGGAGCTCCGCCGCCTCGACGGGTGCTGCTTCCCATTGGGAATCGATTGGCCCAGAATAAAAATTCAGACAACTGACGCCTAAATAAAGTGATTTCAGATGAGGGTGCGACCTATCTGGCGGCATGGTGAAGTAGGCAGGTCCAGCTGCCGAGTCGGTGAGGCCGGCGCGGTTGCGGTGGTGACCGGCGGCAGGGAAAGAGCGATGTCGGGACGGTCGACGGCTACGCAGAAGCAGCGCCAGGACTCTGGACGGATCCGAAGTTGGAGCCGCTCCGGCGGCGTGAACAACGGCAGGGGTGAATCGGCTCCGGTACGGTTCACGCGGCCGTCGTCGAGGCAACACCAGCAGCACGGAGTAAGAGGCACACGGCCCAGTGCACGACGGCAATTGGACAGCGTCTCCGGCATTAGGGAGGAGGGCAGCTGTGAAATTGGTGCGGTCGGGGGCGCGATGGAGGTGGGGCTGAGGTTTCGCGGCTCGGGAGAAGGGAGCTTCCCGGGGAGAAGGTGATTTGGCGCCCACGAGGTATGAATGGGGG